>NW_017731354.1:7723787-7764213 GCF_001890085.2 Hipposideros armiger
CAACTTGTCTGTTCCCCTTCCCCCAATTCCCCAGCGCTGTTCCCATCCCCCAATTCCCCAATAAAAAATTCTTTTTTTAAAAAAATAATGTTGACTTAAACTTATTTATCTGAAGATCTATCTACTTTTGGGGAAAAACTGTGATAGATTCTAGTAACTAAGGGTGAAGGAGGGGCAAAAAGATGAAGAAGGCTATTTCTGCATCAGGTTGATACCTACATCGAGGAATGTTTGTTTCTTCCTCTTTCCCCGAGCAAATTTAATGATTTAGATGGGCTTTTGTTAAATCATGAATTTTATTTCGGCCCAATTTATTTCATAGCTTTCTTTTGTTAGTCTTAGAGTATTTATAAAAATAGCAGTAGATGGGAGCTGTGAAATTCTGTTTCTCAAAGGTACTCTTAATTTTTTAATGCTTATTTTTGCCTTCAAGCTTAAGTTTTAAAAGAGGGATAATAGGGAAATATGCCTTGTCTTAAAGATTTAATGTTTAAGGACAAACTTTTAGTTAGCTAAAATACAAATTACCCTTTAACACATCTTCACGTGGATAGTGGTGGCTTTTAGTGGCGTTACATTTAAATTCCCAGAAGGTGATATTTGAATTACTAAAATTTGTTGATAATGTAAAAAAAAAAAAAAAAAAAGTCTGATTGCTTTGAATTCTCATTTGTGGAATAATTGAAAGTCTTTCTGACCTAAAATAATGTTCTTTTCCTCCCCCTTTAGTCTAAAGCACTTAGAATCTCCACACCACTTACTGGTGTGAGATACATTAAGGATAACAGCCCTTGTGTGACTCCAGTTTCTACAGCTACGCATAGCTTGAGTCGTCTTCACACCATGCTAACAGGCCTCAGGAATGCACCAAGTGAGAAATTGGAACAGATGCTAAGGTCAGTCTGAGCCCTTCTTGCCTCCTGAGATTTGGTTGTTGACCATTTTCCAATTTTCTATTTTAATTTTTCACATATTAGTGCTTTACACCCATTAATAATTTTATATCAATTATTTGTTCACTCCTGTTTTTAGGCTGTAGAGGACACAGCAATATAAGATGTCTGACTAGGAGATAATCATTTTTCCTCAATATCTTAGTCTGTTTGGGCGACTATAACAGAATACCATAAGCTGGGTGGTTATAATCCACAGAAATTAATTTCTCAGAGTTTCAGAGGCTGGATGTCCAAGATCAAAGTGTCAGCAGATTCAGTGTCTGCTAAGGACTGCTTCCTGGTTCATAGACAGCTGTCTTTTTTTGGTGTGTCTCCACATGACTGAAAGAGGCAAGGAAGCTCTCTGGGGTCTCCCTTTATAAGGGCACTAGTCCCATTCAGGGGGGCTACACCCTCATGACTTCATCACCTCCCAGATGCCCACCTACAGACACCATCACATTGGGGATAGGGTTTCCACATGAATTTGGGGGCAGGGGACACACAAACATTTAGTCCACAGCCGTCAGATTTCTTTAATACGCAACAGTAACTAACACTAGACTGTAGAATAAAGCACCAAACTATCACCAACTGTTTTGTCTTAAGATTTCAGGGAAATGGGATCGATAGAGATGGTAGTTGTCAAAGGACCTCATGAAGAGGATTGGACCTAAGCAGATTTCTGAGTGGGGGGTCATATTTGAAAAGATAGACAGTTATGGGCCGGCCGAGTGGCTCAGTTGGTTAAGAGCGCAAGCTCTGAGCAACAGGGTCACTGGTTCGATTCTCACATGGGCCAGTGAGCTGCGCCTGAGCTGAGCTGCTAATAGGTGGCAGGATGGCTCAGCTGGTGAGAGTACTTGCTGCTGACAACAAGGTTACCGGTTTGACTCCCACATGGGATGGTGGGCTATGCCCACCCGCAAATAAGATTGAGCATGGCACCTTGAGCTGAGCAGCTGTGAGCTGCCGATAGGCGGCCGGATGGTGACTGGACTTGGAGTGCGCTAGCTGTGCCCTCCACAACTAAGATTGAAGGACAACAACTTGGCTGTTCCCCTGCCCCATTTCCCCAACACTGTTCCCCTTCCCCAACTCCCCAATAAAAATATTTTTAAAAATGCATCCTTTAAAAAAAAAAAAAGACAGTTATATTCATAAGCAGTGTAAAACAACTGTAACTGTTTTTTTCTGCTATAGTTGACATTTAGTATTATTTTGTATCAGTTTCAGGCATACAGCATAGTGGTTAGACATTTATATAATTTATGCATTAGTCTAGTACGCACCTGGCACTATACATAGTTGTTGCAGCATTATTGACTATAATATTGACTATATTCTCAACACTGTACTTTACATCCCTGAGACTGTGTGGTAACTACCAGTTTGTACTTCTTACTCCCTTCACCTTTTTCACCCAGCTCCCCAACGCACCCCACCCCTCAACCCCCAATCTCCCACCCTCTGGCAACCATCAGTTTGTTCTCTGTATCTGTGAGTCTGCTTCTGTTTTGTTTGTTTATTTTGTTGTTTAGATTACACATATAAGTGAGATCACATGGTATTTATTTTCCTCTCTCTGACTTACTTCATTTAGCACAATACTGTCCAGGTCCATTCATGTTGTCGCAAAACCACTGTAACTATTATAAACTCTATAAAACACCCTTGGCCTGAAAAGGAAGTTAGTTCTAAAAGTTTATGATTTGATGACACAGAACCTGTAGGAGCCGATTTTATTTCCAGTGGAATGGTATAAGGAAGCCCTGCATGCACATATTAGTAATCTCCCACTCATAGCTGGACTCATTAAATACCAAGGCTGAATAATTTCCCTTTACATTTTCATCAAGTCTGCTTTCTTCATAAACTTGATTGAAATGAACTCTCAACAGGCTGTGTCTATACGGCCTCTTCCTAAGTCCTGTTTCTCGAACGGACCTTGTTTACCTAGAGTTCAGAGCATTGTATAAATACATTTTAGAAGCCTGATTTAATATCAGTATCTTTCAGATCTCTTTACAGTCTCTAACCAGGTGAAGCAGCTTTTTAAATTTTAAATACTATTAATGGTTTTTAAATACCGGTAGATACTTGGTAAAACCAAAGGGTCCTGTTTTTGTAAAAAAGGTGCCTGTGTGTGTTCATAAATGAAATTCTGCTTACATATGCTATTCAGTTGCTATCTCTAGCAGGTTTATACTGATTTTTTTATTTTATACTTTTCTAAACTTGCAACATTTTTACAATAAATATATATATTTATGATCAAGATAAAAACAGTTGTTACAAAAGCTCACATGGTGATAATCAGTATAATGCTTTTGCATCTTTTGCATTGAACATATATTGCCTTTCTAGTTAAAAAAAATCAATGAAATAAACCTCATTTTGCCCAAAAAGATATAGAATGCCAGTAATGGTTTATATGAGTCTGAGTCTAGCATATATACCCCTTCATTCTATTTTCTTCCAGTTTTCATGGGTGTTGCATTGCCCTCTGGAGAAATAGTTGAGGGAAATTTTGTCTGTCATCAGTGACTGCAGATGTGTAGGGTAGGTGGGGGCCAGTCAGACGAACATCAAATGGCACTGGTTAAATTAAGGTTGCTAAACTTACTTCAAGAAAAGATACGACTTTACACAATAAAATGTTTCACTCCAAATGGTAATGCCAGCACTTTGCTTTAAGGAAGCATGGGATCTCCTGGCTTAATTTGGGAAATGCATAGTTTCTGTTCAAAGCATTTTGTATTTACAGGTTTGTAAAATTCTGTTGTAAACAGTTTATCACTTAGTAACCTGGAAAGATCTTTGGATAAGATTATTCTTACCATGTTTTTAGGACATGTTCCAGAGATCCAACCCAGGCTATTGCCAACAGATTGAAAGAAATGTTTGAAATATATTCCCAGCATTTCCAGCCCGATGAGGATTTCAATAATTGTGCTAAAGGTAAAGCTTAATATTGTCTATATTGTTCTCATCTTGAAGTTTAACTACATGGAGTCCTTTTTTTTGGTAACTGAGTTGGAAACACAAAGAATTATGCCTTTAGATTGAGGGCTAGAATATGGATGTCCAATTTTTCTGTCAATCAAGTGATTTCTGGGCCCTTCTCAGTAAGCAAAATCTTAGACTGAAATCTTTCTTATGTTGGACTTCTAGTCCTCTTTTGTTTGGGAAATCTTTAGTTTTCATTTGTAGACTGGATATTAAATATAGAAGTCTAGTGATTCTTCAAAATATTGAGAACAAGAACAGAAGACAGCTGTTTTCATGTCCAGACCTTTCCTGGGAGTTGTTTGATGTCATGAATTAAAACCAAGTATGAGTGGAATAGTAAACCAATTATATACCTCTTAGCAAAGAGCTACTCTGTTTAGACATACAAAGGAAAAAAGTGTGAATTTTAATGGAATACAATTATAGTTTTTTATGTGAAAGTTTCATTTCACAGTTTTAGAAAAATTTGAGTGTTACCATGAAAAAAAATAAAGGAATCTTAGGGATGATTGAAATAGAATAGCAACTGTAGGAACTGCTTATGGATGAAGTGTTGGTTTTTTAATTTTATTTTGTGGGGGATGGGATGGATCCTCATTTTCCACAGTATTTTCTTTGCATGTGATTTGTATTTTTTATTATTTACACAGAAATTGCCAGCAAACATTTTCATTTTGCAGAGATGCTTTACTATAAAGTATTAGAATCTGTCATTGAGCAGGAACAGAAAAGACTGGGAGACACGGATTTATCTGTGAGTAAAGTAACCAGTGTATTGATCAGCATAATAAAATGTAGTTTCTTTCAGCCCTACCCACCAGAAAAAAAAAAAAAAGGCCATTTGTGAGGAAATAATATATGGCTTTGAGAGAATAAGATTGGCATCCAAGGAAACTTGTGTTCTGAGTTCTTTCATCTCCAGACCCCCATTTAGGGTCTCACTGCAGCAGACCATGTATTATAAGCTACAACTTCTGTGGGTAGTAAAACTCTGTAGGCAAGGATTAAAACAGTCAGAATTAACCTTGGCTAAGTTGTTAAATAACAGAGAGCTTTCATTTAAGCCTGATGTAGCAAGAATACATTGAGTACTGACTAGAAAGAACTTTAACATAAATATTCAGCCATTCCTCTTTGGCTAAGATAATTATTTTTCCTAAATTTTACTAGTTAAGAAATGTAAATTGATTTTTAAACAAGTGATAGTTAGGGCCGGCCGAGTGGTATGTTGGTTAAGAACTGGCTTGGGATGCCAGAGGGCCCCGGTTCGGATCCCACATATGAGGGCCAGTGACACTGCCCTCTACAGCTAAGATGCTGAACAACAGCTCAGCCTGGAGCTGGGCTGCCATGAGTCGCTGGCAATGGAGTAGGCTACAGCCCCTGCTGCAGTGGGTGCCACGGGCTATCGTGTGTAGCCAGCAGCCAGCGTGAGTGGCGGTCCAGAAGCCGGCGACTAATCTGCCTCGCCCGGAAAGAGCGCAATGATGGTGCCAACTTGGGCCAGTGAAGGAACGTCCTCCACAACTAGACTGAAGAAGAATAAAACGACAGCAACTTGTCTGTTCCCCTTCCCCAATTCCCCAGCGCTGTTCCCATCCCCCAATTCCCCAATAAAAATCTTAAAAAAAAACACAAAAAAAATCACACAAGTGATAGTTACTTTTAATTGCATCAAACATGTTTTCAAAAACTAATTTTTAAAACATTTTTAAAAAAAATTACAAAAGTAACCAATAATTGTTCTCATTTCTTATAACTAATATATATATATATATATATATATATATATATAAAATACGGCTGTAGACATTTAAAAGGCTGTTTTATGACAAATTTTTAAATTTTGAAACACAAAAGGATGTATAAAACATAGCTGTAGTTTAGGGGCTGATAATAAGGGAATTCTTGTATACTCACTTAAGAAATTTGTTTTAAGAAATTTTTCACTGTAGTAAAAGATATATACAATTTACTATCTTCAGCATTTTTAAGTGCACAATTCAATGGCATTAAGCAATTAAGTACATTCACAGTGTTGTGCAACCCTCACTACTAGCCATCTTAGAACTTTTATCATCATCCCAAACTGATAATCTGTCCCCATTAGACAATGATTCCCCATTAACTCCTCCCTGCACCCCCTGATAACCTTTATTCTACTTATTTTATTTTATTTTTTTTTTTTATTGTTAGTTTCAGGTGTACAGAACAATGCACCTTTATTCTACTTTCTGTCTACGAATTTACCTATTTTAGGTACCATATATATTCATAGAATATTCTTTTATGTATGGCTTATTTCATTTAGCATGTTTTCAAGATTCACCCATGTTGTAGCATATATCAGAATTTCATTCCTTTTAAGGCCAAATAACACACACACACACACACACACACACACACACACACACACACACACACACCATGTATATGTATATATTACATTTTGTTTATACATTCATCTGTTGATGGACATTTGAGATTTTTTGCACCTTTGGCTATTGTGAATAATGCTATTAATGAACATTGGTGTACAAGTACCTATTTGAGTGTCTGCTTTCAATTCTTGGTATATATTCTCATTAATCCTTTATCAGATATATGATTTGCAAATATTTTATCCCATTCTGTAGGTTGTCTTTTTCACTTCATTGATAGTGTCTTTGGATACACAAGTTTTTAATTTTGATGAAGTCCAATTTATTTTTTTCTCTTGTTGCCTATGCTTTTGGTGTCTACATAACTTTTTAATTCAAAAATAATAAATATGTACAATTTTGGAAAATTAATAAGCAAGTAAAGTAAATGAAAATCATCTGTGATTATGTCACCCTGAATAAACATGTTGACTTTTGGTCCATGACCATCTGGTCAAGTCACCTGCTTTCCTTCCAGCTGTCTTTTTATGACAGTGGCCTCTTACTGTAAATACTGTTTTGTAACATCTTTCCACATCATTATTTTTCTAAGCAACAGGGTGTATGTGTATTTTGGTTAGGGGTGTAATCTTTTTTATTAGCTATATTTCATAATATGTAAGATTTATGAAAGTTCTTATACACTTCCTTTAATATATATATTTTTTTTTTTGCTAAAAAAATGGACTTATTTATAAAGTTAAGTTGTATAAGAAAATAAGCACATACTTCTCACTAACTCAGAAAATAAGCCTTCTTTGGTATTTTTATTTAGCGTGACTGGGTATGAAATGTCGCATAGAGTAGGCTAATGTTTCTCAATGTTAATAACTTTGTTTTATAGGGCATTCTGGAACAAGACGCATTTCACAGGTCGCTCTTGGCCTGCTGCCTCGAGGTCGTCACTTTTTCTTACAAGCCTCCTGGGAATTTTCCATTCATTACTGAAATATTTGATGTGCCACTTTATCATTTTTATAAGGTATTTTTAAAAATCTAATACTGATGAGGAAATTGTAGATGAGACCAACTTCCTGTTGTTATCCATCTAGTTCATTTTAATATATAAGTACATTTCTTCTATTTTTAATTACATATTTAATAATTTCTGTTCTATTTGGGGAGCAGAGGAGAAATAGTCTTAAGAACTATATAAATTCTTGCACTGTAGTATAAAGACCTATTTTGGGTAAAAGCTTCATTTTATCCTTCCTTTTATTTCATAAAGGCTTTTTTTCAATTACAGTTGACATTCAATAATATTTTATATTAGTTTCAGGTGTACAGCATAGTGGTTAGACATATCATTTACAAAGTGATCCCCCCAATTAGTCTAGTACTCAACTGGCACTATACATAGTTATTACAATATTATTGACTATATTTCCTATGCTGTACTTTTCATAAAAGCTTTTAGAATACTTTTATGAGCTAAAAAGGCTTTAAAAAAGTAATAAACATATCACTAGCTAATCTTGTATAGCAGTCTCCTTTTTTTATTTTATGGAAATTAAATAACATTGAATGTGTCTTTCAGAAACATAAACATTCTGTTTCACTTGTTATATAGAAGCACAGAATTATGGCATTGATTTGGTAATTGTTTCATTCTTGATACTGATTTAGTGTATGAATTTATCTTATTTCAGATACAGCAGTCAAAACTAATTTTTATAGTGACACAGATGAATGTCTGGAGTTTTCAAATATGAAATTTAAAGAGTAATGTTTTCAACCTCAATAGAAAGGCCATGTTGTTTCATTTAAAAATTTTTGAAATACTATACAAAGATTTTATATAATTCATATGTAGTTTAAAAATTATTTATAAAGACAGTGAAAGAAAGAGCTGCTGTTTCAAAATAGTACAATTCTTTAAAGTTGTAATTTTTTTATAAATTGTCTTTGTTGATTTTAGATATGCAAAAATAGCAAATGTACCCATTTTGTTTTCACACTTAATTTTTCTGTAAAAACAATTATTTTTACTAAACTGGGGCATTTTTCTTCGTTTCAGGTGATAGAAGTATTCATTAGAGCAGAAGATGGCCTTTGTAGAGAGGTGGTAAAACACCTTAATGAGATTGAAGAACAGATCTTAGATCATTTGGCATGGAAACCAGAGTCTCCACTCTGGGACAGAATTAGAGACAATGAAAACCGAGTTCCTACATGTGAAGAGGTTTGTGAAAATAGCTTAACATCTTTCTATAACAAAAGGACATCAATATCTAATCTATTCATAATCTTTCACAGAGAGCAATTAAATTTAGTGTTCTCCTTATGTGGGTGTGGGAGGTGGCAACTGGGTTTTATATGGTATAATCACCCATATATCTATCATACAGGAAACAAGAATCAGAAATAATTTGCGATTGCCCTAAGTTTTCAGTGACAGAGTAAGAATTCAGTGTCCTGTCTTGATTTCTTAAGTTTCTGTACTTAAGAATGGTTGATATTCTAATTCTCCAAATAAGTACGGACGGTTGATTCATATTTAATAGCTTCTTATAGGCTTTGAATTGTTTTCACCTGCCAGAATTATTTTTTTTTACACTTTAGTGTGAAAGTGGAAAAGACTCCTGATAGTTACAGAATATCTTATGAGCCAAGATATATATTTTTTTTACCTTAGATGATTATTGTATTTTTAGTTATCATAGTTGTGGGAATAATGGTATTTTGATAAATCATCCTTTGTGTAGGTCATGCCACCTCAGAACCTGGAAAGAGCAGATGAGATCTGCATGGCTAGCTCCCCTTTGACTCCCAGGAGGGTGAGTGAAGTTCGTGCTGACGCTGGAGGACTTGGAAGGAGTAAGTTTAAAATACTAGCGCAAGTATTTGGGGGGCCTGATAGCTGGGGTTTTCAATTCCAACTAAAGCTGGAAGTGAAGCTGAATAGGGTATATATAGAAGAAAATACTCTGTACATTACAGTGCATATGGGTCACTTAAAAAGAATGCTTCTGAAGAATATGTAGGAACACAGGAAAACGCATGATATAACAAGTATCTTTATACGTGATCTTAGCCAAAAGGCTGAGAAGCGATAACAAGTATCTTTAAAAAGAGATAAAATACTATAATGTGATTCCTGTTTTTTAAGGGTATGTTCACATATAAGCATACAAAAGGGCTGAAATGGAAAAAAACCTCGAACTAAGAATGATTATTGGGTGATAGAATTCTAGGTGATTTCTGTAAATTTTTGAAGATGTATTACTTGTAAAAGCAGAAGAAACAAAAGCTTCTTAAAGCTGTGATCCCATTAGGTACAGACAAGCCAGTGAGTTGAGAGGACTGGCCTGGCATGCTCACCTCTGACACTTCTCAGTTGAGCTGTGCTACCCTGGTTAATGTGACAGCAGGGCTGGCCCAAGAAGTACCGGACGTTTTACTATTCCTCTGATTATGTTTTACGCAGCTTTTTCTAACATCTGCCAAGTGCAAGGTTTAAATTTACATACTTGAGATAAAACGACTTTTTAAAAAGCAACTCTGTAAATTCAGAGAGTTCTAAATCCTTGGATGCTACTAAGGATATTCTTGTTTCTAGATGAACTTTTTAATGGAATTGAGAAGCACTGGCTATAGAAGAAAGATCAGTTTTAAAAAATCAGAAATCACTCTGTCAGTGCATGCTCAATACATATGGATGAACTCTGTGAAAACTTCGTGTTTGAAAGAGGAGTCATAATGGTTTAACTGTTTTTCTGTATATTATCCATCAGACCCATCGATCTGACAGCTGGTCTTCCTCAGCCCTGTTTCTGTAGGTTTCCTTCCTAATCTATAGATTAGGACTTGACTTTAAATTTCATTTTCTTTGTACTTATCACTTCTCTATTTTCATGGGGTCTCTCCATAATTTACAAGATAATGATGGTAATGCACTCTTTCTGACTCTGCAGCTTTGTTCCAAATACAAATCTAGTAAATTTATTTGCTTGTATCATCAGGAAATTGAAGTGTTAAGCCACAGTCTATCAGGGCTACTTCTATCAAGCCTCTTATGATCTCCCTACATATATTTTTAAATTAAAAAAACCCACTGCTGGGTAGTTTTTACAGCTAGATATGGAAGAGGGACAGGAATACTAAAAAATTCAGACATTGGTGTGAATACTTAATAATACGTGCAGACTAAGTCATACGGTTAATATGTTTCTGTTTGGGAAGTTCTGTAAATAGGTGGTGATTGTTGTACAAAATTGTGAATGTCATTAATACCACTGAATTGTATACTTAAGTAGTTAAAATGGCAAATTATGTTATATGTATTTTACAATTTAAAAAAATTAATGTGATATACCAAAAACCATTGCACAAATTTAAATGGGTGAAATGTAAGAGAATTATATCTCAATAAAGTTGTTTAAAATATAATAAACTAAGGTTAATTGAATTCAGAAGACGTAAGTCTACTCTTGCTGAAGGACATTATTGAGTTTTAGTAATTTTCTATATGGGAAAAAAGGCAAAGTTGAAGATTTATAAAACTGGGGGAAGTGCTCCCAGATGATACCATAGCAATATCAAGTCCCCTTATCAAGTAGTGGCTTTACAGTGAAATCACATTTTACGAGTGTTAGGTAGAAATTGAATCTGGTCAAAATATTATGGAAAAAATAGAATAATTCTTTAAATTAGCCCTAAATCATCAAGGCTCTATAGTCTTAGAGGGCAAAGTCTAGTTTGAGTTAGCCTTAGGTGGCCTGAAGGGAGTTCTGTGAGACAGAGAGAAAAATCTTTCTTTACATTTTGCTAAGAATAGTGTGCAGTTGAATTTTCATTAGTTGAAAGTAGCTATGATGTGACTCCTATAATTTGTTTGCTTTTTAAATTAAGTATTTCAAACACTAATTAGTTTTGTATGTAACAGCTTGGATCAAAGTCAGATCTGTCTGCTTGAGTTAAACTGTTTTTCTTTCCGGCCTTAGGCATGACATCTCCAACCACATTATATGATAGGTACAGCTCCCCAACTGCCAGCTCTACCAGGAGACGGCTGTTTGTTGAGAACGACAGCCCCTCTGACGGAGGAACACCTGGGCGCGTTCCCCCCCAGTCCATAGTCAATGCTGTCCCTGTGCAGAATGTATCTGGGGAGGCTGTTTCTGTCACACCAGTTCCGGGACAGACTTTGGTCACCATGGCAACAGCCACTGTCACAGCCAACAATGGACAAACTGTGACTATTCCTGTACAAGGTAAGGAAGACAGAGTTGGATATTGAGTTCTTTCTCTGTGGCATTTACTGGACAGTTACCTGAGATTTGGATGGAATAATGACGTAAGATAAGTGTTTGGGAGGAAGGGAGGGTAGGAGGGGAGAAACTGGAAACCTGTACCTGGAGAGCCTTGTATTAGCAACGTTTTCTCCCTGCTTTTTTTCTTTGTAACAAACTGTAGGTATTGCCAATGAAAATGGAGGGATAACATTCTTCCCAGTCCAAGTCAATGTTGGGGGGCAGGCACCAGCTGTGACTGGCTCCATCCAGCCCCTCAGTGCACAAGCCCTGGCTGGAAGTTTGAGCTCTCAACAACAGGTGACAGGAACAACCTTGCAAGTCCCCCCTGGTCAGGTGGCCATTCAACATATTTCCCCAGGTGGACAACAGCAGAAACAAGGCCCGTCTTTAACCAGCAGCAGTATTAGACCCAGGAAGACCAGCTCTTTATCACTTTTCTTTAGAAAGGTAATATTTCATGTACCCTTAACAGGTCATGAGCTTGGGAAATACAAGTGTTAGAGAAACAACGTTTGAAATGGTTTTGTTTATCTACTAGGTTTACCACTTAGCAGGTGTCCGCCTTCGGGATCTTTGTGCTAAATTGGATATTTCCGATGAACTAAGAAAAAAAATCTGGACCTGCTTTGAATTCTCCATAATTCAGTGTCCTGAGCTTATGATGGACAGACATCTGGACCAGTTGTTAATGTGTGCCATTTATGTGATGGCAAAAGTGAGTACTTTGTATATAAGAGGAAAAAAGATGCTACTTCCTTACTGTCAGAACTTGTAACAGCTTTATTGGGATATAATTCACACACCACATAATTTACTCTCTTAAAATGTAAATGCAGTAGATTTTAGTGTATTCACATATATGTGCAACCATACCATGGTCAATTTTAGAACATCATATTCCATTGTATCAATATATGATATTTTGTTTATCCATTCACCAGTTGATGGACTATTTTTGGCTATTTATGAACATTTGTGCACAAGTTTTTGAATGGACATAGTTTCATTTCTCTTCAGTATATATCTAGGCATGGATTGCTGGGTCGTATGGTAACTCTTGTGTTTAACCATTTGAGAAACTGCCAGACTGTTTTCAAGTCACTGCACCATTTTACATTTTCACCAGCGTTAAATAAAGGTTCTGATTTCTCCACATTCTTAGCATTTTTTATTATCTTTGTTTTTTAAATTATTTATTGAGATGAAATTCATATAACACAAAATTAGCCATTTTTAAATGAACAATTCAGTGCCATTCACAATGTTGTATACCTACCGCCTCTATCTAGTTCCAAAACATTTCCATGCCTGCAAAGTAAAACTACTATTCATTAAGTAGTTTCTTTCCATTCCCACGTTCCAGTTACTGGTAATCACCATTCTACTTTGTTTCTATGAATCTGACTGTTCTAGGGGCCTCATATAAATGGAATTGTGCAATATTTTTTTTTGGGGGGGGGATTGGTTTATTTCAGTTAATGTTCTTGAGATTCATCTATGTTGTAGTATGAGTTATCATTTCCTTTCCTTTGAAGGCTGAATAATATTCCATTCTTTATCCGTTCATCCATTGATGGACACTTGGGCTGCTTCCACTTTCTAGCTATTCTAAATAGTGGTACTGTGAACATGGGTATACAAATCTCTTCGAGTTTTTTGTTTCATTTCTTTTGTGTTTATACCCCAAAGTAGAATTGCTGGCTCATATAGTAATTCTATGTTTAATTTTTTGAAGAAATTCCATATCGTTTTCACTTCAGCTGCACCATTTTACATTCCCACCAGCAGTGCACAACAGTTCCACTTTTATTCCTCCTTGCCAACTTATTTTCCATTTTTAAATTTTAGCCATCTTACTGGGTATTAACTGGTACCTTATGGTTTTGATTTGTATTTCCCTAATCACTGATGATGTTGAGTGTCTTTTATTTTGTTTGTTGGCCACTATTATCTGAGCTTTTGATTTGACCATCCCAGTGGGTGTGAAGTGCTATCTCATTGTAGTTCTGATTTGCATTTCTCTGATTCCTAATGATGTCAAGCATCTTTTCATTTGCTTACTGGTCATTTCTGTATCTTTGGAGAAGTATGTTTAAATCCTTTGCCCGTTTTTGAATTGGATTGTTGGTTTTGTTGTTGAGTTGTAAGAGTTCTTTATACATTCTGGATGCAACTGCCTTATGAGATACATCATTTGCAAACATTTTCTCATTCTGTGTGTTATCTTTTCATAAATATTTTGATTTTGATGAAGTCAATTTATTTTTCCTTTGTTGCTTGCGCTTTTGGTGTCATATCTAAGAATACATTGCCAAATCCAAGGTTATGATATTTATCCTTGTCTTCTTCTAAGAGTTTTAATTGACTGATTTTCATACATTAAACCAACTTTGCATTCCTGCATTCCTAGTGTAAATCCTACTTGGTGTAAAATTCTTTTCATATGGTATTAGGTTCAGCTTGCTAGTATTTTGTTGAGGAATTTTGTCCTATTCATAAGAGATATTGATCTGTAGTTATCTTGTTAAAAAGAAACAGGCTTTGTCTAGTTTTGTTATCAGGATAATATTGGACTCATAATGCATAGGGCTTCCTCTTCTATTTTTGGAAGAGTTTGTGAAAAATTGGTATTCTTTAAATGTTTGGTAGAATTCAGCAGTGAAGGCATTGGGGCCTGTGCTTTCCTTTGTGGGTTGAAGAATAGTTGTTTATTGTTATAAGTCTATTCAGATAATCTATTCTAGAATCAGTTTTGGTAGTTTGCATCTTTCTAGGAATTTGTCTTATTTCCTCAGGACTAATTTGTTGGAACCCAGTTGTTCATAATATTCCCATATAGCTTTTTTTTTGTTTGTCAAATTATGTTCTTAGTAATTGAGTCTTCTCTTTTTTTTTCTTGATCAGTCTAACTAAAGTTTTGTCAGTAGAACCACCTTTGGTTTCATTTATTATTTTATGCTCTAATCTTTATTACTTCCTTCTGTCTGCTTGCTTCAGCCTTAGTTTTTACTCTTTTTTGAGTGACTTAAGATGGATGGTTAGGTAATTGATTTAATATCTTTTTTAATATAGGCATTAACAGTTATACATTTCCCTTTAGGCACTGCTTTAGCTGCATCTCATAAATTTTGATATGTTGTATCTTCATTTTCATTCATCTCAAAGTATTTTCTAATTTGTTTTGATTTGACTCATTGGTTATATAGAGGCATGTTGTCTTAATTTCTGCATATTTGTTACTTTCCCCAATTTCTGTTAATGATTTCTAGTTTCAATCCATTGTGGTCAAAATAACACACTTTATATTAATCCTTTTAAATGTATTGAGGTTTTATAGCCTAGCAAATGGTCTGTCCTAGAGAATGTTCAATGTGCATTTTAGAAGAATGTATATTCTCTGTTGTCATTGGGTGTAGTGTTCTATAGATGCCTGTTAGGTTTAGTTGTTTTATAGTTTTGTTAAAGTCTGTTTTGTTGATTTTCTGCGAGTTGTATCCATTATTGAAAGTGAGGTACTGAATGCTCCAACTATTATTGAATTATCTATTTCTCCCTTTATTTCTCTGTTTTTACTTCATATATTTTGGTGCTCTATTATTAGGTGCATGTATGCTTATAACTGTTGTAGCTTCCAAACAGACTGACCATTTTATCAATACGACATGTTTCTCTTATTTTTTAAAAAAATACTTTATAGTGTGATACTTGTAAAGCCACCCAACTTTTGGGGGGATTGCAGTTTGCATGATATATCTCTTTCCATCCATTTCTTTCAAACCTATTTATATTTTTTCATCTAAAGTGTGTTTTGTAGAAAGTATATATATTTGGATCTCTTTATCCAGGCTGACAATTTTTGACTTTGTGTTGTTTAATCCATTTACATTTAATGTTATTGTTTAACTGGATTTACGTCTATTTTACTCTAAAAAAACATATATAGATAGATAGATAATATATATATTATATAAAAATATATATATAAATATATATATTTTACTCTAAAATATATATATATTATTCTAAAAAATATATATATTTATATTATAAATATAATATATATATATATATATATAAATATATAAAATCATGTCTCTTTGGTCCACTATTCCTCCTTTACTGCTTTCATTTGCAATAGGTGAATACTTTCTAATGTGGCATTCTAATTTCAGTAATGATTTTCACTTTTTTAAACTTATTTTCATAGTGGTTACTTTAGGGCTTACCATGTACATATCTATATCTCTCCCTCTCTCTTTTCCTCAGCTTTATTAAGATATAATTGACATATAACATTGTATAAGTGTACAGCAGGATGTAATGTGTACATTGCATTATGATTATAACAATAAGGTTAATTAACATCCATCACTTCACATAACTACTTTTTGTGTGTGTGGTGATAACATTTAAGATTAACTGTTAGCAACTTTCACGTATATAGTACATACAGTATTGGTATCTATAGTCACAATATAATACGCTGTATGTTAGGTCTCCAGAACTCACTCATAACTAAAAGCTGGTACCCTTTGACTGACATCTTGACTAACATCTCCTCACTCCCCCACCCCCACATACACATCTTATCAAAATCAGCTTCAGATTTATACTAACTTAATTCCAGTGATATATAGACATATTAAGTGTTAATGCTATATAACTGTTTCCTTTTCATCCTTTTTATGGTAGTATTGTTATGCATATTATATCCATAAATGTTACATATCCAACAATACAGTATTGTTTTATTATGATTTCATGACTTTTAAAGAAGGTGAGAGAAGAAAGGAGTGTAAATACTTATTTATAGCTTTTGTTATATTAACCTTATCACTTCTGATTCTCTTTATTGGTTCCTGTGATTTCAAGTTGTCGTCTGGAGTCATTGCCTCCTACTTTTCTTAGTGCTGTTTTTGGCAAATGTATCACATACATACGTTATAGGTCCAACAATATATTATATACACATTGTTTTATACAATTGCTTTTTAAATCAGTTAAGGAAGGAGAAGAAATGTACATTTTATACTGTATCGTAATTATCTTTACCAGTGCTTTGTTTCTTTGGGATTATTTGAATTATTGTCTGAGGTCACTTGCTTTTTTTTGAAGAACTTTTTAAAATATTTCTTGTAAGATGGGTCTGCCAGTAGCAAATTCTGTTTTTATTTATCTAAGATTGTATTTATTTCACATCAATTTTAGAAAGATAACTTTGCTGGATACTGGATTCTTTAGGTTTTTTTACTTTGAGTACTTTGACTGTCTTGTTCCACTGCCTCTTTACCTCCATAGTTTCTGATGAGAAGTCGGCTGCTATTTTACTGAGGTTCCCTAATAAGCGAAAAGTTGTTTCTCTTGATGCTTTCAAGATTTTCTCCCTTTTTTTGGCTTTCAGTATTTTTACTATATGTCTGGATGTGAATCTCTTTGTATTTATCCTACTTGGATTTCATTGAGGTTCCTGGATGTGTAGATTGTTTTTAAAATCTGGGAAATGTACAGCCTTTATTTCTTGGAACATTTTTTTTCTGCTTCCCTCTCCCCTCACCTTCTGGTACTCACATTATGACTATCATGGTGTTCCATATCTCTCTGACACTGTTAATGTTTCTTCATTCTTTTTTCTCTGTTCTTTGGATTGCACAATCTGTCTTTAAGTTTCCTAATTTTTCTTTCTTTTCAGTTCAAATGTACTGTTTTGTCCCTCTAGTGAATTTTTCATTTGTTGCTGTATTTTTTATCCCAAGTCTTGGTTTAAGTACCACTTACTCTCTGTTGTTGAATTTTAGTAGATTTTCTTGAATAAATATTAATAGTTCATTTGTTTTATGTCCTCACGACCATTTCCAGAGACATTAACTGGCTTTTTTTTTTAAATATAATGTTTACTAATTTCGTTATGGAGCAAGTTTATGGAGCTCCACACATTATTTAGCTGGAAGTAAATATCTCTCACAGAATACTCTTATTTCCAAGGTCACAAAAGAAGACAAGTCTTTCCAGAATATTATGCGTTGTTATAGGACTCAACCACAGGCACGGAGCCAGGTAATGACATTCTCTCCAAGGGCTGAAAATAAAGCTTAAAATCTTTGATAAATACAAAACATTAACTGCAGTTAATTCTGTAGACTTTTCTCCAGGTTAAACAACTAAGACTTTAAGGGAAGTCTTCACTTTAACTTTCTTTAATCATTGACAGACAACTTCACATCTTGACTAGTTTAATTTCTCTTTTCTCCAAAAGGTAATTATGTGAAATAATTGACTCCTTCTTAATTCAGCTAATCACAAGAAAGATGTAAATTAGGAAGTTGTTTGGTTTCTATGTCACCTTTCAGTCTGGTTTAGGAAACACAGTACATTTAACTAAGATAACAATAAATGAAATTTTAAAACTCACTTTACCTTTAATACTATTAATCTATCTTTAAAGAGGTAGGTATGTGATATCTTTGTATTTGACTTAGAATGACTTGATTTTATGATTGGGTACTATTACTGCTTTGTAGTATTGTAGGCCGTATTTGGAAGTTGAAGCCAGACAGGCCCTCTTGTAAACCCTGGATCTGTTACTTAATAGGTGTATGACCTTGGTTACATTTACTGACTTCCCCTGAGGAGTACAATGCTGACTACGTAGGGTTGTTGTAAGAATTAAATAACATGTCAAGGTCATATAGTCTAGGATGCATTCAATAAATACTAATTCCTGTCCCTTTCTCATGGTGTCCCTAAAGGTATATAGAAGTGTTTTGATAAAAGGCAAAAGGAAAAGAAGAAATTCTGGCAGCAGTGATAGCAGAAGCCATCAGAATTCTCCAACAGAACTAAACAAAGACAGAAGTAAGTGAGAGCTTTATGAACATTACAAAATAAAATTAGGAGCTTCTCTTATTTTTTAGGCTTGGAAGACTTGAGGATTACTAAATGAAATTACTACTAAAGAAACTATGAAACTTTTATTGACAAAGAATTTGTTGGACCAATAAACAGAATTCTAAATTTAGTGGCACAGAGTTGTTGGTGCATAACATTTTTCTCTAGGGGATTTAGAGAAGGTTTCAGGCAGGAAATTGGTGGCCTGAGTTCCAGAAAAGTCTGTCAATTGAAACCATACTGTGGAAATACCATTCCTATTTGTTTGCACCATGTAATGCAGGGCTCAGGTCCTAGAAAACTGGTGTAACTTAGTGAAAACTACTCAGTATTTATGGCCTGCGGGTAAAGTTGTACTTAAGGTCTTACCTGTGCTGTGCCCCCTGGTATGAAAAGTAAAGTTCCCTGTTGCTGCCATAATACAAGTCGCAAGTAGAGCAGGTGGCTGTCGGCCTTCCTCCTACTGGACTTTCTTCTTGAAATCCGTGTGGATTAGCAGCCTCTCTGTGTGACACCCTTTGTCCTACCGGCTGCAGCCAGCAGAGACTCCAGCCCTGTCATGAGGTCAAGCAGCACCTTGCCTGTCCCGCAGCCGAGCAGTGCTCCTCCGACACCTACTCGTCTCACAGGAGCCAACAGTGACATGGAAGAGGAGGAGAGGGGAGACCTCATTCAGTTCTACAACAGCATCTACATCAAACAGATGAGAACATTTGCCCTGAAGTACTCACAGGCAAACGCAGTAAGTGTGACAGGGACGATTCCATGCTGTTTTCCACTTGTGAGGGATAAGGAACCACTTATATTTGAGCTGCTCCATCTGTAAACTAGTTTTACAAATAATTCTCTTAACTAACAAATAATTTGACTAACCAACACATTCTATTGTTGTGTATCATTGAAAAAGAATAAGATGGCATTTAGATTCCCTGCGAAGTATAGCAATACAAGAGAGAGAATGCATTGGTTCAAATTATCTAAAACTTAGCAGCTGTGGAGACCTTGTAAGTTATTTGACTTTCTGAGCCTCTTGTTCCCTCCTATATAAAATGGGAATAGGAATAGTCCCAGTTTACAAAATTAAATGACATAATATATTAAAAATGCTTAAAACAGTGACTGGCACAAAACAAGCACTTACGTGTTTGCATTTGCATGGTTTTCTTTAGGTTTAATTGTTGCTGTCACTGTTTGCCATTCATAAAGCTACTGGTTTATTATATTTCTATACTCTTTCAATAAAAATAACAAAAAATATCTGGTTAGACATTTTGTGTAGCTTTCTTAGAAATACCGATTTGTGTTTTGCTTTAACAGATGGATGCTCCTCCACTGTCTCCCTATCCATTTGTAAGAACAGGCTCTCCTCGCCGAATACAGCTGTCTCAAAATCATCCTGTCTACATTTCCCCGCATAAAAATGAAACAATGCTTTCTCCTCGAGAAAAGATTTTCTACTACTTCAGCAACAGTCCCTCAAAGGTAAGCCTGACATCTGTCTTGCCCTTTATTAACTCCGAAATGCTTAGGATGCTAAAAACAGCGTCAGTGGGAAACCCTTGGTACTCACATGAGTGCTGGGAACTGTCCGGGAAAAGTGATCAGCAAGTCCCAATGGATCAAAAACTTTAGGGTTAGAAATCGAGTAAGGGATTTGGATTTATTTTCATTCCTTCCTTTCCTATTTGTGCATTTTAAACATTCTGTAAACTGGGCTTTTGTGTTTTTTTATCCTGTTAGTAAATTTTGAAAATTCCAAATTTCTGTTAGGGAGAGAAAATTTGGATCTCCGAACTGAGTGCCTGTTTCTGGGACAGGCAGTATCTGTCCTCTGGATTCGTTGTCTAAGGGGAGAAGTGGACCTTTTATACAGTGTGATAGCCATATTAGCACAGATTTGTGTAGCAGGCAGTATCTACCTTGTCTGCGATGGGGACGGAAGCTTGTCAGGCCTCAATGGATGAAAAGTTAGCAAGTTGCTGAGGTGTGGAAGGAAGGGTATCCAGGAAGAAGCAAATATGGGAAGAAAAACTGTGTCCTTGAGGTGGTAAGGTTAGATCACTGTCTTGCTGTGTTAAGGAGTGTAACTGGATCTTAAAGGCCTTTATGTGGTATTTGTATTGATATTGCTATTGCTTAGAGAAACATACACATATAATACATATAGCAAATGGACTCTTAAAAAAACGTTAATATCATGAAGAAATAGTGGATGGTGGGGAAGGTACTGTAATGGAGTAAAAGAAACCATAGAGACATGGCAGCCAAATGCAGTACAAGACTTTCAGTAGTTCCTATATAGAAAAGTACAGCTATAAAGGACATATTTTGGGACAAGTGGAAAAATGTAATGTGGATTTTAATGTTAATATTCACCTTTAAATTTCCATTAAATTTCTTTGGTATTGATGATGGTAGTGGATTATGTAATTCCCTATGTGCTTAAAGTATTCAGAGGTGAAATGTGTCAGTAACTTACTTTCAAATGGTTCAACTAAAGAAATATAGAGAGAGCCAATGAGGTAAATGGTGTAATAAATGGGTGTTTTTTGTACTAGTCTTCCAACTTTTCCGTAAGCTTGAAATCTTTTAAAATGGAAAGTTGGGGAAAACAAGATAGCAAAACTTTTTCTATAATAATGATACAATGAAATAAACTTAACTCTTATAGAACAATTATTTAACTTGAATTAAGAGATCTTTTAAAACTGGAATGAAGACCAAATATTAAGAGATAATTTCTCTAACCATTACATAAGTTTAATCTAATTCCAGTGACATTCCCAGTGGGATTGTGAAAACTGGGAATAAAAATGGCAGTAGCCACAAAAAGCAAGTGGAGTTGGAGGAAATGCCTCTGACATTTCCTCTAATACGAGATCTTCATCCTATAGCCAAATAAATTCCAAGTGGATTAAAGTTTGAAATTAAAATAAAAAATGAATCAGTCAGAATACTCAATTCAAAAGAAGGTCAAAAAAGGAGGAAAGTAGAACATAGAAGAAAATAGCAAACAAATAGCAATTAAATCTGAGTGGCCTAAATATATTAAAAGATAGAAATTTTAAGATTGGACAAAAGAAGCAAGACCCAACTATTTATTGCTTACATGTAACGCACTTTAAGTATAAAGACACAAATTAAAAGGGTAATAACCCAAATGTCCTGTTAACCCATGAATAAAGTATATTATCCATAGGATGAAATATGACTCCAATGAAAAAGTCCTGATAAATGTACAATATTGACGGACCTTGAAAATACGCTAAGTGAAATAAGCCAGTTACAAAAAGATAAATATTGTATGACTTCATTTATATGAAATGTCCAGAATGGGAAAATTTATAGAAGCAGAAAGTAGGTTAGTGATTGCCTAGGGTTGCAGGGAATGGAGGGCTTCCGCTAATGGGTACAGAGTTTCTTTCTGGGGTGATGAATGTGGTAATGGTTGCACAACTCTGGGAACTTACTAAAGCCATGGATCTGTACACTTCAAATGGTTGAAACATGGTGTGTGAATTATATCGCAGTAAAGCTGTTCTTTTTTTTGTTTGTTTTTTTTTAAAGATTTTTATTGGGGTATTGGGGGGAAGGGAACAGCTGGAGAATTGGGGGAAGGGGAACAGACAAGTTGCTGTCGTTTTGTTCTTCAGTCTAGTTGTGAAGGACGTTGCTTCACTGGCCCAAGTTGGCACCATCATTGCGCTCTTCCCTGGCGAGGCAGATTAGTCGCCGGCTTCTGGACAGCCGCTCACTGCAGCTGCTGGCCGCTCACGCTGGCTGCTGGCTATACACGGTAGCCCATGGCAACCCACTGCAGCAGGGGCTGCAGCCCATGCCGTCGCCAGAAATTCACGGCAGCCCAGCTCCAGGTTGAGCTGTTGTTCAGCATCTTAGCTGTGGAGGGCAGTGTCACTGGCCCACATATGTGGGATCCGAACCGGGGCCCTCTGGCATCCCAAGCCAGCTCTTAACCAATGCGCCACTCGGCCGGCCCGCAGTAAAGCTGTTTTTTAAAGTAAAAGCATGGACAAAGTTACATGCCACTAACTAATCAAAAGAAAGCTTGGAATGCTCTATTAATATCATTAATATTAATATCTGAACATAGATTTCAGAGCAAAGAATATTATCAGTGATGATAGAGAGGATATATATTCCTAAATAGAGAGAAACCGTTTATATTCTAGAGATCTCAACATAACTGATAGAAAAAAGTAGACAAAGCCAGTAAGGATATTCAAGATGTGAACATTATCATCAACCAACCAGACTGACTGACATTTGTAGAACACTCCAATAGCACCAAGTGCACATGGAACATTTACTTAGACGGACCACATTCTGGACCATAAAACAAGCCTCAGTAAGTTACAAAGGATTCAGGCAATGTATTTTCTCTGACCACAGTGGAATTAAATCAGAAATCATTACCAAAGATGCCTAGAAAACCCCCCAAATTTTGGAAACGAAATTGCATTTCTGTTGGTCAAAGAAAAAAAACAAGAAAAATTGGAAAATATTTTGAACTAAATGAAAACCTAACATATCAAAATTTGTGGAATGCAGGAAAAGCAGTGCTAAGAGGGAAATTTATAGCACTAAATACTGTATTAGAAAGAAGGTCTCAAATTAGTGACCTAAGATTTCACCCTAAACAACTAGGAAAGGAGTGGAAATCAATGAAATAGATGACAGCTCAACGTAGAGGAAATTAAGGCCATTAAAAGTTAAGGGTTTTTTCTTCAGAAGATTAAAAACAATTGATACATCTCTCTATATACTAATCAGTAAAGAAAAGACATGTTACCAATATCAGAAATGAGAGAGATAAGTACAGGTCTTACAGACATTAAAAGTATGATGAAGGATAAAAACCAACTTTCTGCCAATAAATGTGATAATGCAGATGAAATGGACCAATTCCTTGAAAGACAAATTTCCAAAATACTCAAGAAGTAGTCTTAACAGCCCTATTATCTATTTTTTTTAAATCCAACATTTATTCGTCATAAAACTCTCACGGAACTTTCTCAGCCTGATAAATATATTTTAAAAATCTATAGCTAACATCATACTTATGCTAAAAGACTAATGCCTTCCCTCTAAGATAAGAATTTCTACTCTTACTCCTCCTATTCAAAACTGTAACTGTAGGTCCTCGCATACACAATAAGGCGAGATAGAGAAGGCATACAGACTGAAAAGAAAATAGTCTCTATTCACAACATGATTTTCTATGTAGAAAAATCAAAATTTACAAAAAGTTACTGGAAGAAAAATGAAAATCTACAAAAAGTTACTGGAACTAATAAGATCAGAAAGGTTACATGAGTAATTACAAAAATCAAATGTATTTCTACATATTAGTAATGAGTAATCAGAAGAAGAAAAATTAAAAAACATGGTAACTATAAATAGCATTAAAAATTAAATACTTACAGATAGGCCTGATGAAAGATGTACAGACTCATACCCTGAAAACCACAGAATCTTGGTAAAAAATTAAAGACTGAGAAAATGGAGAGATATATCATGTTCATGAATTGGAAAACAATATCAAGATGTCAGTTTTCTCCCACTTGATCTATAAATTCACCCCAATTCCTCTCAAAATCCCAGCAGTATTATTTGTATAAATTAACAAACTGGTTCCAAACTGTACATGAAAATGCAAAGTAACTAGAATTAAAACAATTTTGAAAAACTTGAAGGACTCACACTATCTGATTTCAAGACTTACTATAAAGCTACAGTAATCAACAGTGTGGTATTGGTGAAAAAATAGACATATAGATCAATAGACTGGAATAGAACCCAGAAATAGTCCACACATATATGGCCAACTGATTTTCAACAAGTTGCAAAAGCAATTCAGTGGAGAAAAGATAGCTTTTTCAACAGATGGTGCTGACATAAGTGGATATCCATATACAAAAATAATAGTAAACATGCACCCAGACTGCACCACATACAAAAACTAACTCAAAATGGACCACAGACCTAAATGTAAAACCTAGGACTATGAAACTCAGAAGTTAAACCATAGGAGAAAATCTTTGTGAACATAGGTTACACAGATTTCTTAGATACAGCATCGAAAGCACAGTCTATAAATGATTGATAAATTGGATTTCATCAAAATTAAGAATTTCTGCTCTTTAAAAGATAGAAAAAGCAAGCTAGACTGGGAGAACAGTTTACAAATCTCATATCTGATAAAGGAATTGTATCTACAATATATAAAGGATTATCAAAACTCAAAAGAAAACGAACCAAATTTAAAAGTGGACTAAAGATTTGAACACACTTCACCCATTATGTGCCTAGGAGAATGGCTACAATCTAAAAAATGACAACAAATGCCGCCGATGATGTGGAGCGATGGGGACTTGTATATATTGTTGGTGTGTAGCCATTATACCTGGAAAGTAGTATGGCGGTTTCTTATAAAGTTAAACATCCCTTTACCATATAACCAGTAATCTCACCCTAGGTGTTTAGCCAAGTGGAGTGAAAACTTAGGTTCATACAAAAACGTGCTCATGAATGTTTATGACTTTATTTCTAATTGCCGGAAAGTAGAAAACAACCCCAATGTCCTTCAACTAATTAATGGATAAACCTGTGGTAGACCCAGCAAAGATTACTACTTTGCAATAAAAAGGCACAAACTACTGCGACACTTAGAAACATAAATGAATCTCAAACACATTAATGCTTAAGTGAGAGGCCACTTACCATACGATCCCATTTCTGTGACACTGTGGAAATGGCAAAACTATAGGGACAAGGAATTGTCATGGTTGCCTGGGGGTGGGGTAACTAGGAATGCAAGTTTTTTGGAGTGAAGGAACTGTTTTATAGCTTTATTGTGGTGATTATATGACTATTTGTCATATATGTAGAACTTACAAGGGTGAATTTTACTGTATGTGAATTTTTAAAACAAAAAAAGTTAGGTTAAACATCCAGATTAGTAGCTTTTAATCCTGCCTGTACAATATCACCACCTAGGGAGGTTTCAGAAAAATTCTCTCACAGAATTGAGAGTTAATCCAGTAAATGAAAGCAATATTAGACTGTTGGTTGGAGAAAGATTTGTCATCATGACTTAATAGGTGATAGCTGAGATCAAGGAAGAATATTACAAAGTGGGAAGTGCCTTGGGTGTAGAACTACCCTATAACATCCTAACATTTAAACGGCCGTGAAAAAAGAATTATCAAATAACACACAAGATCAGTTAAGATGACTGATCATTAATGACACGTGTCAGGGCAGTCTCAGGGGATTGGTACAGCTTGTTGAATAAAACATTATGGTAACATCGCTTATAGTATTAAACAATTGGGATTAAATAATATCTGATTAAACTATGATACAGACATACTATAGAATACTATCTAGCAGGTAAAGAGATGTCATCTATACCGGGGACGCCAAAAAATGTATACAAGTGGACACTTTGGTCACCATTGCTCAAGCAGTAGTTCGCCGTCATCAGAAGTGTCTGGATGCTGATGGGAACCACTTTAAGCACCTCTTGTAACTGTAGAAGTCAAACGTGACTTGTATTCATCTTTTGTTATTGATATATATTACAATTTTAATACTATTTTCCTTTCTTAAAATGTGTATACATTTTTTTGGCACCCTCTGTATATACTAATAATGGGAAGACCTAAGACAATTTCCTATAGTAAATGCATGTGAATATGCTCAGTATGATTTCCGTAAGAAAACATGGGCAATGAAGCAGCACATGGAAAAAAAAATTTTAAATGAAACTACCAGAAAATAATGTGGTAAACTGACTTTTGGGGCTTTGGAGAAACTTAATGCTAAAAGCACTATGAACAGATCCGGTCTGTAGCACTCTGGCAGTGTTTTTTGCAATAGGAGTTCCTCAAAGAAAATAATTTGCCTAACTTTTCTCAGTTCTCCCAAGGATAACATGTAACTAGTACATACAAGATCTTACTAATAAATTACCCACAATGGATACTTTAGGGAATTAAGGCTTACTTCTCTTGTGGAATTCTAGTTGAGAATGGCTGCTAAAAATCTAGTAATATTAGACTAAAAAAAAAGGCACACTACTGTGAAAAATCATTTTCTTTTTAATCATTCTATTTTAAAAAAATGGAAAATGGTGATGTATGGAGTTGATTAAATATGGCATACAGTGTGATGCTCTATAGCTGTTGTAAAAAAAAAAATCACAAGTTTGTGAGCTCTTATATTGTTGAAAAGTATCCATCAAAAGCACCTCTGGAACGTGTTAAAAAATGGAAATAGTCTTCCTCCACCCCAGACAGTCTCAGCCAGCTGAGAAGTGAAATTGGAAGCATATATAATTTAGTAGTGCTTTTCTCAAGGAAGATGTTGAAACACTTCAAGGTAAACTGCCTAACTCATTTGAGGTTCTTTGCCTCAACAATGAATTATGTGTATTAGCATTTTAAAGTTTTTACATCTATTTTACCCCACTCTAGAGACTGACAGAAATTAACAGTATGATACGGACAGGAGAAACTCCAACCAAAAAGAGAGGGATTCTTTTGGAAGATGGAAGTGAATCACCTGCCAAAAGAATTTGCCCAGAAAATCATTCTGCCTTATTGCGCCGTCTCCAAGATGTAGCTAATGACCGAGGTTCCCACTGAGGTTAGTCTGTTGCATTGAAACTGTCTTCTCACAAACTGTTTAACAGCATCATTTAATGCATGTTAGATTATGGGGCTCTTCCTTAATCCTTCCAGTATCCTTAGGATATTTTTATTCATCCCATCTGCCTTTTTTTTCCTACCACGAGTGCTTGCCATAAAGGCTGCTTGGAATCCAAACTGGGATTTTTTTTTAACTCTTTGGCAAAGCTTTTACAAGTATTGCAGAAAAGGAAGCATATTCAAGACTGTGTATGAGGTCTCTGTTGACATGCTGCAGAAGAGGAGCTGTGTTTCAATTCATTCCTACCTGTTTTGTGGTCAGCTCTGGCCCTCATGAAAAGCAAAACAAAAACTAGGAATTTTGTGCTAAGACACTTGGAGGAGTGGGAGATTTTCGCACTCCTGAGACTGAACAAGGGAGAGAGCCCAGATCCAGATGTCCTAGCTTACCAGCCCGTCTCCCACTCCCTATGTGTAATTCTCCCCTCCCCCGTCAGGTGTGGTGCAGTGTGACAGGTGCTTGATTGTTGGCTGTGCAATGTGTGCGTGAACTTGTATAAGAAGTGGCACTTTAGGGCTATGAAAAGCATGATTTTGTAACCCAGATTTTGCTGTATATTTGTGATGGCACTTTCTACAATGTGAACTTACATTAAGTACAAAACTTCTAGGCTGAACACTATCTTTGATGCTTTTGTACTTTTTTTAAACTGTTAAAGCCCCAGTAGCCACCTTTTGGGCATATGTTTTAAATTCTCCAGTGTGCGTTTTTCCGGTTAATAGGGATCAGCTGGCTAAACGAAGATTTTAAATCAAGTTGAATTAAGGGAATTAATATGAAAAATTATGACCTCTTCCTTTAGGAGACAGGTATCCAAAAGACATGTGTCTACTAAAGTGATATATTTTAAAATATATCTTTGAGTGTGTTCCTGGCAGTTTAAAAAAGTAGGTTGGAGAATTTAGGTTTTTATTAGTACATAGTACCATTTATACAAATTAGAAAAGGTTATTTAACAGCTATTGAATTATCTATATATACCTTTATTAATCACTATTGTTCCAGCAGTTTTCAAGTTAAATGAATAATCTTATTAGGGAGAAAATTCAATTGTAAATTGAATCAGTATAAACAAAGTTACTAGGTAACTTCATATTGCTCTGAGAGAAATATGGAACTTACACTGTTCAACTAGAATAGTGTTCTGCAAAAATATTTATAAAACCTCTCTAGATACTTACTGCTACTGTAATTTTATATGAAAATAAGTGTATTTTTCAATAAAGCATTTATAAGTTAATCTGTTTAATTATATTGAGAAAAAGATATTTAGTTTCTTGCATAAATGACAAAGAACCATCATTTATTGGTTTATTTTGTCTCTACAAAACACATTAGTCATTCATCACTTAAATATTTGACTTCATTAGAAACCGTTTTAACACTTTTTCTCCTTCCTGCCATAAAAAATACAGTAATTTGCTTAAAAAAAACAACTCTGAACAAGTGTTCTGGTTTCCTCTCACACCAATACGTACCTCAGTGATAGCATTTTATAAATCAGTAAGACAGTAGGCTGAAGACTGAGGTTCAGATGATCTTCCAATTCAAAAGTGCTAATAAGCTACAGAACCTGCTTTCTCTATACCTCTCCTCTCCATATCCTAACATATGTACAACTGAAACCACTGATTTCAAAATCATTGTAGTGCTAATTAAACTCTGTCTACTCTGTTAGTTTAAATGAATGCCACTTACCTTTAGCATTATATTCAGAAAAATACTTAAGCCTCAAGGTCCCCAATAATTTGGAGTACTGAACTAGATAACCGCCGTAAAGACACTTCTGACAGAAGTAACGCATCACTTAAATAGAGGTTTCCGAACCTGGCTGTTAGACCTAAGCGCACATGGACGACACTGGTACCAGTCACTGTTCACACAGTTTACTCTCAGGCAGTCCCTGGCCATCGGTCAGCGTTAACCAGGCCGTGTCCGGCAGGAAAGTGCGCGGTGCACGAGGCTCACCAGCTCCTAGGTCACTACCGCTTTCTCTTCTTTACTGAAAGGTTGGACTGAGCCAGGCTTTACCCATGACAGGCCAGCGACATGAACACTTTTATTGTGCTGTTCTTCAGGCTTCTTCTAGGCACAAAGACAGACATTAAAAAATGACTGATGAGGAGGTTTCGGCACTGGACAAACTCGTTGCCAAAAAGTTACTTGTAGATAATGAGTAGTCGCCAATGATGACATTGTTGAAAGGCAACAATGAGTTAACTATTTCAAAAGTGGTTCTCTACTTACCTTCTGCGTCAGCATCTTCTCTCTCGCTTCATCATGTACAGAAGGGTTCCATGGAGAAAAGCTTAAGGGAGAGAGAAATATATAAAAACCACTGTGGCTTACTCATTTTGTGTTAACATCCACTTTTTAATACTCAGCAAGCTCCCATAACAGACCTTAACAAGGAACAATATTTTTTTTAAGATTTTTATTAAAATATAGCTAACATACAATATTATATTACTTTCAGGTAAGGAACAATACTTTTTAAATAGTCTTTAATCAGTTGTCAACACATGTTTTTAGATGTTAGCTAGATTATTTCTCACATAGTAATTACCCATTATTTAGGTTAGCTCATTTAAGCCTCACAAGAACCCCTGAAGTACTATTATTTAAAGATCAAGAAAGTGAGGCACAATCAAGTTAAGTGATTGGTCTGGGTCACCAAAGCCAGTGAGGACAAAAGCCAACCGTCTGTCTGCAGAGCTAAGGCCTTAGCCAGTGTGACACGCTGCCTCCCCAGCAACACCAGCGAGACAAAGAGCTAAATCGCCAGTGAGTTCTTCAGTTCTGTGCTCCTCCAGACACTCTTCCCCAAGATCGAACACCCTGGTGCTAAAGGAACCCACAATTTCCACTATTCAGTTTCCCTCCTTTCACCAATTCTGAATGTCAATGGGGAAACGGCAGTTTCAGAGGGGCTCCAGCTGAAACTGCCATCTGAAAAGTCTTGACATTTGAAAGAGCACAGTACAAGGATCCTCAGGAAACCAAAGTCACTGAATAGCTCGCTATTGGCATAATGTGCCAGTCAACGTAGGGCTTTTGTTGAAGGAAAGAGCCCAAGAGGTATCAGAAGTCAAGTTGACAAGAAGTAGTAAAAGTTGTAGGCTAACAGATTGTCTACACTTTCCCTTTAATACCCCATTTTAAGACCACCTGGAAAATGGACGCACAGGACTGCAAAGTATAGTTTCCTAGGTAACGTCCCACTTACCTAATGGCATAGGGGTCTTCTATTTTAGGTTGGTCAAACAGACGAGCCGCGCACACCTTAACACTGTCGACCACTTTACTTTTAAAAAGCTGAACATCTTTTTCATACCTGTGTTAAAAGTTTAAATGAAAAAGTTACCGACAGTCTACGTAGCTGCATTTTCAGGTTTCTCTCAAATCACAAAGCCGGTACGTACAGTACTGCAGCCTCTGGGTTGAGGGGGCTGGCCGTGTCGATCTTGTAGAACACTCTCCGGGCATACATCAGCACCTGCCAAATGTGGTTGTGGTTCCGCCTGCAGGGAAACAAGCATGGCTTCTGAGGCCGCCTCTTGCTGACTTACCACAAAAGGAAACACTCATTCACTAACCTCCACTTTGCAAATGCCCTCTTCACATCCAGTTCACCTGAGGTGGGGTCCACTAACGGGTGGAAGACGGGGATATCAAACACCAGGCGCTGCACGAGAGAGAGAGACGTGTCTTAGTGGAAGCCATGGAGCTCAGCAGACCCGTACAGATAGTTGAGAAAAGCTTCTGGACAAGGCAGCCATGTTACCAAGGGAAGAGCTGCCTAAAAAGGGACATGTAACTGTTTTCACATGTTTTCATAAAACTAAATTCTGCAGCGGGGAAGCCACAGCACCGGCTGCGTGCACAGACTCGGGGCTGTAGTCCAGCTTCCAGCCGCAGTGCGCATGGGCAGAGCGTGGCATGGCACAAGGTGCAGCAAAGCACAAGACTCCCCTCAAAAGACGACTGAGTAGACAAACATTAAGTATTCGCACAGGAAAAGAACCAAGAAATCTTTAAAGCGTTTTAAGCCCTCCTCACTGGCCAATGAACGAAGCCAGACTGTCTCCTACTTACTGGACAGTCGCCATCTGGGTAGTTATCGGGGATGTAAACTGTAAACTTAAACACACCATCTTGATAAAGTCCATGCCGAATGAATATTACTCCAAACCACACTGCAGGAAAAACACAAAAAGAGTTAAGGCCTGCGTTTGTGTCGGGAACCAAAGGTGCGATAAATCTGTTAGAAAGGGAGTGAATCCTTCTTACTTAATGCAGAGCGATAAGATGGCTGCACATAGACACCTGGTAACTTCTGCTTCACAACCAAGGTACTGAAACGGAAGCAGCAGAATGATGAGACTGTATGGGTGTAAGTGACACACAGACCAGACCACCCCACATTATTTTCTGAGAAGGAACAGCCCCTCGAGGGGCAGCTAGGCCCTACCACACAAGCTGCGTCTCACATGGCCCTGCCTGCTGCCTGCACTCTGGTTTCGTGACCAAGCTCAAACACAGGAGCCGAAACAGGGCCCCAGATGAAGGAATTAAAGCGAAGCAGGGATACACAAAGAAGCAAGTTTTCCTCCCAGAAATAAGCTTCCCCAAAATATCATTTTAGAAACGAAGCATAAATAATTCTGAACAGCGCAACCTGGTTTAAGTCCTGGACATCACATCCGAGGTAAAGGACAGTATTTGTAAGATTACTGCCATGTGACTGGACGATAGAGCCCACCCACACACAGTCAAAAGCCATTTTTGGACCGTCTTAGGTAATTAAGAATACAGTTCATGGAACTGCCCCACTTAGGTGGCATTTAAGTTTGAACAGCCGGGAGGCAGAGGGCCGTGTTCAGCTTGATCTGCAGTGGTCCTGGTGCAGCAGGCATGTACACTAACTGTACGCTGCTCCCCAGTTCACCCCACGACTCCGACACCTGAACTCCGGGCCGAGTAGGGAACGCTGGGTCCCAGAACAAGGGAAGACACGTGCACTGGCACAAAGGCTGCGCTGGCTGGTCTGGACCCCGTCGCCCACCGACAGCCGTGCCGCTCTGGCCCTTGCCGCTGAGCTGGGCGCCTGAACCAGCACTGCTGTGAGCAGACCTCGAGCAGGACCATGCTGAGCCAGGGCCGTAAAGCACGTGGGCCTGCCAGTCCCGAGCTGGAACTGGAAGCAGCGTACTGGACCCTAGTTGATAGTTTTCATTACCTATTTGCTATCACACTTATTTCTTTTTTTCTCTCACACTTATTTATAACCATTTTAAACTATCCCCTTTTTTAAAAAAGATTTTATTGTGGAATTGGGGGAGGGGAACAGCGTTGGGGAATCAGGGAAGGGGAACAGACAGGCAGACAAATTGCTGTTTTGTTCCTCAGTCTAGTTGTGGAGGACGTCGCGTCACTGGCCCATGCTGGCATGATCATTGTGCTCTTCCCAGCTGAGGCAATCAGTCGCCGGTCATTGGTCGGCCGCTCACAGCGGCTCCCAGCAGCTCACACCGGCTCCTGGCGGTTCACGCTGGCTGCCAGCCACTCATGTAGCTCTCGGCAGCCCACTGTAGCCCCGCTGCAGCCCATGCCATCGCCGGCGACTCACGGGAGCCCAGCTCCAGGTTGAGCTGTTGTTCATCATCTTAACCATAGAGGGCGAGCATCACTGGCCCTCAATGTGGGATCCGAACTGCAGCCTTGCTGCTCAGAGCTGGTGCTCCCAAGCGAGCTCTTAACCAGCTGAGCCACTCGCCGGCCCTAAACTACCCCATTTTTAAGTCACTAAAATTCCGCGGGTAATAGCAGCATGGTTGGCAGGTGTATCTGGTAATGTGAAGTTTGCCAGAAAGGCAGTTTTATGTTCTCATACAGACAGCACATTTAATGCCACAGTGGAGGCCTGTCCATCACTGCCCAGCCTCACACACAAGGCCTCCATTATAAAGCTATCGGGACCACTGCCACCGAGTCACACTCAGGCATTCATACTGGGGCATCAGACCCTGAGACCATTACAACACCAATACAGCAAGTTAGGGAGGCCTCAAGGGTCTTAAAATAGCTTCATGTTCAAAGAAATTTTTAAAATAGCTGAAATTAAGCATTAAATCTCCAAACTTCCTGCCCTTGTAACAAATGATCAAATCAAATGCCACCTGCACGCCTTCACTGTTTGAGCCCCTACGATGGGCCAGGGGCACTCTGCGGAAGTGCCCACCTGCTCACACTGCAGTTACATGCACCGTAACTCCCAAGTTTTCACTTCTGTGAAATGGCCTAATTCTGCCTTTGGAGGTCACAGAGATAAGTCAGATCCCCTTTCTATTGACAGACCCTCAAATTTATGAAGACAGTACTTCCTAAGCATCCTCTTCTCCAAGTCAGCAGTTCCAGCTCCTTCAGTCATTGACTGGTGAGGTCTGGCTTTCTGACCTCCACCTCCTGGGGCCATCTGCCCAGTCTGTCAGGATGCCACATACAAGGTGCTCACCACAACGGAGTGCAAAGCCTCCAGCGGGATGAGACCCGAAGACTGGACTGCCACCCTCCTACTGTTCCATCCTCTACGACCACCTCTTCAGGAGGTGGCTTCCTCACTTCATATAGACGAAGACCCAAATTAAGTCATTAGGTTCCTGACCTACTGTAGGTGCTTAATCAATCTTACTTTCTTCCTCTTGCTCTGCAGACAGACATGTAAATGAAAGCACACATTTCCCTTTGAATCTTACTTACCCAAGCTCTGAAGAATCATTACACTCATGTAACACTACTTAGGCCTTGGTTAAGAAAGATTATATTCCCTCTATTGTTCTATAAACATTAGGCTGATGATACTTGAGGGGTTTGAGCTTTAAGATTAAATAGCTGCCATTTACTGAGTCCAGTCCATCGGAATACATTTCATTCTTTACCCTCAAGAGTCATTCAAAATGTAACCAAATAGTTGGTTAAAAACTTACAATTCTGCAAGAAGAGAGTATTCCAGGTAGAAGGGTCCGTAGGAAGCATGTGTGCCATTTGTTGCCTGTGCCACTGGGGCTGGAGACGCAGGCTTAGTGATGGGCACAGCATTTTTGGGAATGGGAGGCAGCTGTTTCTTTGGAGCCGTGCGTGGAGGACTGGTTTTCACGTCCCCTGTTAATGTCTTCTCTTCACCATCAGATCGCTATTCAAGGTGAGAACATTTGTTAGGGTGATTGATTCTTAAGGCACAGGAGTACATGTGATACACTCTTAATCCTTTACCTAAAAGCTGGAATCACTCTTTTGCAAGGACACTCTGGCACCAGACTCAAGGTGACTTGTATAATGGGCCATTATAAAGGGCAAGACAAAGCCAAAGCAAAACATTAGAAAACTCATTTAACTGCACCCTATGAAGACAATAAAGCCAACTTACAAGATTTAAGTGAAAGAAATAAAGAAATGGTTTCTCCTGGTGGCCCTCAAAAGAGGGCAAGGGGTGACTAAACAATTAGACAACTGTACAAGACTAGAAAAGCCCCTGCCCAGGTATTCAGATACTGCAGGTCAGGTGCTAAGCAGCTCAAAATAAATAGTAGAGATGACAAACGAGTCACTACCTGATGTTAGCACTTGGGTTACAAACAAAGAATGAAGCTATTCTGTCACTGGCAATGGGTCTGATTTTGATCTTGTCCCTAATGGATACGTTTCCACCTTTGGACTATCACCAGCATCAACTGTCATCCACAGTAGAGACAAAGGTCTAAATGAGTCAAAGACTAAACTACCATCTCATAGGCACTTCCTTGGCTCCAGTGCAGCAAAGGATGTTTAATCAGTGGTATTAAAAATGTAAGGTGCATAAAATAAAAGATGATCAATAGCGGTGCTTTCATACAGGTGGAATTATGGGTTGTATTCATTTTTTGTTTGCATATTTTCAGCTTTCCTAAAATGTATTATTTTTGCAATTAAAAATAGACATTTTATTTAGAAAGATTAAACCAGTGCCCTCAAGTCTGGCTTGACCATATTGGACTGGCCCTTCCCAAGGCTTTTCTAACCATATAAATCTTGCCGTTTAGAAAACTACTACAATAACGTGTCACAGATTTCATTATATGTAAATATAACCTGTCAAGATAATCTTATGATTGTGATTATCAAAATGATTTCTATTATTTGAGATGCAATCTCAGTCTCAGAAACTGACTTTAACCAACAAAATAATTATTTCTCTAAAGTAAACATGAACTAAAAACACCAGGTAATCTTGTGAAGATTTCAGGCAATCTCAGTATGAATTATTTTGGCCTCTATCCTGATGCAAATGGTTTCCTCACTAAATGTATCAACTATACCTACTTTGCGTACAGAGCTTGTAGACATGCTCCAGAAAGGGTTCATAACGTGTACTCCACACAAAGAAATTCAGCGGTCTGTGACATCAAACTCTTCGTCCTCAGAATTCACGTTACCTTAAAATGAGACAGGAAAACAGAGATGTACCAACACCACAAGTTAAGACTTCAGAAATAATTGCGAATGAAATCTGACCCTCTAAAAAGAAACACAATAGAAAAGTATAAGTTATAGAAACATAGGGGAGAAGTTTTCAGAAACAGTTTCCTTTCGTCCCCCCTCTTTTGACTCCAGTTTCTCCCACCTTTAAATGCCGGCAAGAATCTGGGGGCCCGGTGCTTGGCCGGGATTCAGAATATTCAGTGACACAGTTCAGCTTTGGTGCCAGAAATGCAGAAGATGTATGTGGACTACAACAGTTGCTACTAGCATAATATCTAGGCATTTGACTACTGGGAAAGCCAGGCTCAGAATGCACTGTACCCACATAACACAAAGTCTGTCACTGTTTGCAGGGTTATGAGGAATTAAAGATCCAAGGGGGCTGAGTTAAGTGTCTGAAATGAGTTGTCTTAAGTACAAAATAATTCTTTCCAGTGAAACTAGTAGCCAAAGAAATAAGAAAAAAAACGGGAGGGAGAGCACGTAAGACAGTGAGGGATAACTGGGTCCTGTTGGGACCACCCCCAAGAAACGACCATTTTCAACCACTCGGAAGTATGAAAACTGCAGGATTATGTATATAAAGATCTGCCAAGCAATACATACAAATGCAACAGAGGAGTGCAAATGAGATATCAATATTTCACAAACGCAAATTCCACTAAAGCTTTAAGCAATGGATAAGAAAGCATGTCTCAAAGGTCACAAAGCCAGTGGGTCATTTACTAAAAATAGAAAGGAATAGAGGCAAAGGAAAAACAGCAAGCCCAGCTGTAGGAACAGCAACTTCTCTGCTCTGGCAAGTTCCCCCAGCCTGGGGTAAATCTGAAGCAGAGCGCCTTCTCTGAATTCCTGTTTGCGCCAATCAGAAGGCTGAAGGTGAAAAGGGTCGCAACATTTTACTCAATTCTTAAGAAGCAAATCATTAGAGAATCATGTAACCAATGTTCCTAATCAGGAAAAACGTGTTTTCTGGTAAGCCTTGAGACACTCACAGGTGGGTACCAGATCTCCCATGCCCCGCCAGTGCCAATTACTGCTGTTTTGATTTCCAAGATATAATGCCACCTGGTAATTAAAGGGATCAGGATCCTGGTTCCTCCACAAACCTGTTGACTTATAGCCAATAAACAGCAACTTATTGCTGAGAGCTCTCTGGAAATCTGCCTTGAAAGGTAGATTTATGACACACATGAAAATGGCTGGGACATCCCTTATTGAAGAGGGGGCCCCTCCCCTTGGGACACAGTGCCGACCACCGTGTCAATTTACCTGTAAGGTCCCCTTTCCAAATCTAACAAGTAATGATTCTGAGACTTTGCCTTTAAGAATTAAAACTTGTCCCCAGTGCCTCCTGTCTTTCAGCAGGAAGTATTGTCTACTGCTGCCTGTTTCCAGCAGCAACATAATCACCTGGAGAAATTGTAGCACGTTTTGCGGGAATAACTACACCATTTATTAGACGACTAGTCTACCCAGGCAGAGTATAGCATTTTCCAACAGGAGTGATACAGATGGAAGGAAGACACAGGATTCGTCCTAGTCAATAGGAAGGAATTTTAGAATTTCTGCGGGTTAGGCCGTACAAACAAAACATGATTGCCTGCCTTTATATCATACAGCTAAGGTGCCAGGATCCCAGACCCGTATGAATGATCCGTGCATGGCATGGGCCAAAACTTTGAGAGGGCTGCTGGTTTCCTACTGTGTGCCATAGTCCCTAAATAGGCACTACCTCCCCTTAGAAACAGCCTTAAATTCCACGTTAAGAGGCGACAGAGCAGGGCCCAGAAAAAAGACGAAAACAGCCTTGGTCCCAGCTCTCTGGGGACAGCTGGGACAGGCACCCTCGCCCTGGGCGGAAACCCATCTCCGCACACGCTGAGAATCTGGACAAACCTGTCTCGAGGTGATGCAAGACAGGGGCCATGTCTTGGCCTCACGGCTAGCTCGAGGCCGGCCCCAGCGAGTGAGACCCTCCGGTGGGGGGATGAGGGCCTCCGGGGCTCGGGGACTGCCCCCACCCCTCAGCCAGGGCACAGGGACAGAGCCGGGCGTGGGGACAGCAGTGGAGGGCGGGACCTGGACGGGGCAAACTGGTCGGGCCCGCCTCCTCCCCTCAAGCCAGCCTGGCCCAGCTCCCGGACAGCCCCCTGCGCGTGCCCGGAGCCCCTCGGCGGCTGGCGCAGCAGGTGCCTTGCAAACGCGGACAGGTGCCCAGCCCCGCCCCCGTGTCCCACTGCGGCCGCCGTCGCTAGAGTCAAAAGTGCCCAGCAGGGCAGACAAACGCCGGGCCTGAGAACGCTGGCGGCCTGAGTTTAAGGACTCCACGACCCTCGCATACCTACCAGTCAGCCTGGCAGTGCGTTTCGCCTCGGTGCCTTCAATGCAGTGTGCCCATCGGCTGAGCGCCGTCGCGACCCGACAGCATCTCTGGCTGCAGCGCCAGCCCAGCCTCCGCCTGCGCCCCGCCCCGTCCTCTCTGGGTGTCGGGCTCCGCCCCCTGCCCCAGGCCCGGCCCAGACGCTTCCGCCCAGCCTCCTGGCAGCAAGTGGCTCCCATACCTGTCGGTCATGGACGTTCTTCCGGGGGTGTTGAGACAACGGCACTCCGTCCTGCCAATCAAATCTACACTGGTCGGGTGGGGCAGCACTGGACCCTCCCCTTACGTAACAGCTCCCGGAGCGAACTGTCAGTCACGGAACTATCGGCGGGGATGGTTGAGAGGGAGACGAGCAAGCGCCTGCACATAATTGGTCACAGTGTCCGCCAGTCACCGTAGAGACCCACCCACAGGTTTGTGCGTTGCCACAGCAGCCATTCAGGGCGACTGTGACTGCGGGTTTTCCTAGCCTGAGCCGGGGCGGGGTGGGGCCGGGCACCGGACTGGGGTCCCTGAGAGACTTGGGGGCGGGGCCGGCCGCCTGCGTGACCTCCCCCGAGTCCGCCTCGTTAAGCTCCTCTGCCCCTGGTGGTGCGGCCAGGCCTGGGACCGCCGCGTCCGACCACCCTGGTCCCGGCGCCCTGGAATGAGAGGATCTTTCAGGTTGGGGGAACCTGGAAAAACCCTTTATGTAATATCGTGAAACGCCCATTTTCTGTGTCAAAGAGTGAAGGCGTTAATGGGTATCGATGATGGGAACCCAACTCCCAAGTCATCCCTTGGCGGTAGCGTGGCCAGAGGAGCTCTGGGAAAAATGTACAGATCGGACCCAACCTATGGAAGGAGAACGCGGGGTGGGGGGAGGGGCGCGTGCCGGGAAGCTATTCACATTTGTCACAAGTTCCTCTGGTGATGCTGGTACACGCACAAGTTTGGGAACTTCTCCCATGGCGCCGTAGCTCCTGGTCCTCGGGTTCTTAATTGGTTTTACCTCACAAGCCCTCACTTGGATCTGACGCCTTTACCGCCGCTCGACAGCTCTCCGCGGGAGCCATTGCAGGCGGAATGAAGTCTAAACTCAGGCCGAGCGAGAAGGCACGCCCGGGGCTGGCCGCGCTCCCGCAGCCCCGCCCTTTTTCCCACGACCGTCCCCAGACTCGCGGTGCCGCCCTGATCTTTCACACCGCCCAGCCTTTTCTTACAGCGGTGCCTTCGTGAGATGCCCCCCGCGATCTCCACCCACCTTAGCATCTCACACCCAGAAGAGCAGACAGATATTCTCTGACCAGGCTGTTTGCTCCATTTTGGGTGGCTTTAGAAATTCTGGTCAAATGACCTTGTTAAACTGGCAGGCAGCCCAGGCTCTCCTAAAGTTAATCCCAAGGGCTGGTTCTGAGGTCCGACGTCCTCCCCTCGCTGCAAGCTCTCCTAAATCACTTCCTCTTGTCCGCTGGAATACGCTTAGGAATGTTGTAAGGCCCTTAGTATCAGCCTCCGTCGTATAAAAAGGCAAGCAGGAGATCCTTTCTTCTGGCCCCAGGTGGTCTCCGGTGGCACCTCTCTGGGCCACCCCCTCACAGCCCAATTTGCAGGCTCGTCCACTCCCAAACCCTTCTGATCTCGCCCAGCGCTCCTCTTGGAAATCTCGTCCCTTCCCCCACGCTTCACGGACGACTAACATATTTCTCCAGCTCAGACCTCTCCCCTGAGCTTCGGATGAACGTATCCCACTGCCCACGTGGCATGGGATACTTCAGACACATCAGTTAGAATCTTTATGGGTGCACGTACCAGAAAACCCAACTTCAACTGGTTTAGGAGGTCTGACAATTAAGTTCGCGAACTTACCACCGTGCATCCTTACACGGGCAGCACTACACACACAGCTCGGTGAGGTTTCATAGCCTTGGTCTGCCGGTGTCTCACAGCTGTGTCCTGTCGACGTGTGGCGGTGTCTTGCTGAGTGGCGTTCATTGTTGCGTATTTTTGCATGCCGTTGCCAGAACATCTGAGCTTGAATTAGAACAACGAACAAACATCATATTTCCTGTTAAACTTGGCAAGAGTGGAAGTGAAACCAGGGACATGTTAGTCCAAGTTTATGGGGATAATGCCATGAAGAAAGCGGCAGTGTACAAATGGATCAAACATTGGTTTTGAAGGGGGAGAGCGCGTCACTGATGAAGAGAGGGCAGCGCGGCCAGTAACGAGCAGAACTGATGGAAATGTTGCAAAAATTCATCGTACTTAGCAAGGGGATTTATCCCACACAGTAGGGCCACCCCC
>NW_017731354.1:7764445-7808526 GCF_001890085.2 Hipposideros armiger
GACCCCTGGAAGAGCCAATCCTGTCCCTCACAACAATTTAAAAATTATTCGAGAGCCATAAATATATTTTTACATAATCACCACTATGTGATTAATATCCTTTAAAAATTTTATAAATGAAACTATGATAGTTTTATTTTCATTTTCAATTTTACTTCAGAGCCTGCAGCTCCCTAGCCGCAGTTTGCTGACCCCTGGGGGCTCTTCCATCTCAAAAGTTTGCCGACCCCTGGTCTAGCCAAATAAGAAGGATCTTTTTCTTCCAATGGTCTTTTTGGAAGAACAAGAATACTTTTCCCAGAAGCTCCCCAGAAACAATGCCCGCATTTCAGAGACCAGAAATGAGTCACTGGGTCCGTGTCCCCAACTAAACAATCAAGGGCTAAATTCTGTTGTGAAAAACAAAAATAAAAAATAAACAATGAAGGGCAAGTGGAATGAGTCTGCCATGATTGGCTCGGGCTGATCAGGATTTACCCTGGATTCCTGGACTTGAAGCAGAGGAGTGACATGATCAGATTTATCTTTTGAAAAGGCCACTTTGTATGGAGAACAGATTGCAGGACCATGAGAGTAGGAGAGTGTTTGCGAAACCGCTGTAATAGTTCAGCAAGAGACAACTGCACGATTTGGTGGTGGAGATGGAGAAGTGAGTGACTTCCAGAGAAAGTGAGGAGGTGGAATGGACAGGACTTGGCCGTGGGTTAGATATGGGGGTGGTGGGGGGCTGAAGATGAGGGGGGTATCATGGGTGACAGGTTGATTACTGGCTTGAGCTACTGGATGAATGGTGAGGCCACTCACTGAGATGAGAAACAGTAAACCATATTGTTTACAGGAGGGTGGGAAATGGGGAAACAGTTCTGTTTGGGACAGGTAATGTTTGGCGGGTGCTTTTCTAAGTGTCACTGTTACTGGAGAGTGGGCCCTTCTTAGCGCGATGCCAGGGCTTGGTTCCCACATGGCGGGGGGGTCGAACCTGGGCCTCCTGGATGAAAACTGGGAATCCTAGCCGCTATGTCACCAGGGGGTGGGCCCTCCTCGGCACGGTGTCCAGGTTCTTGGAGTCTCAAGCAAAGAATTGAACAAAACACAGAGGTAATGTGGTGAAAGAGCAGTTTATCAGAAGAAAAAGTACACTCCAAAGGGATAGGAGCAGACCTGAGCAAAAGCATGGCTCAAAAGGTGCCAGCTGGTGAGGACTTGGTGGTTTAATTCTCTTTGATCTAGAATGGGCTTCTCCTCCCTAGGTGTGGGGTCACTTGATTGATACCTGTGATTGACAAGAGGCTATTACCTCATCTTTTTATTTTAATTTTATTTTATTTTAGCTGAGCCATCCTACCTCCTGTTGGCAGCTCAGAGGCTGCTCAGCTCTGGCCGGGAATCGAAATGCTGTGCTCAGAGCTCACACTCTTGAGCGAGCTCTTAACCAACTGAGCCACTTGGCCGGCCCTTATTACCTCATCTTTTTAGACTGCATGTTTATTCCCAGAACAGTCTGTTATAATGATGTTAATAAATTTGCGGGCATATGTATGATATTATAATGATGGCCTAATGACGCCCAGGTGAAATGACGGTCATTGTAATCTTTACTATGCAGGTGTGACTGACTGGTCTAATCTAGTTGGGTATTTTGTACCCATTTGTTTCCTCATAGGGGTAGATAATTATAGTGAAAAGGGGAAGTATTGGGTGGAGATGGGAGGTCTTTTGGGTGGTCGCATTCTGTGGGTTGTGTGGGACATGTAGGAATGCAGAGACCCAATGCCTGCCTCTAACTGCCTGTCTTGTTTTCCCCTTGAGAGACGTGATTCCCATAAAATCTCTATGGGAAGTTGAGGAACAGGAGGTCTTTTCTTCTGTATCTGCTTCCTGCTGGGCAGGGGCGTAGAGCTGTCCCTGCCTATTGGGGGATTCATGGAACTCGCACCCTATCTGACTTAGATGAGAGGAAGGGGTCTCGAGATCTGCCTGGAAGACCATGTTGGCTTCTTTGGTTGGGACTGGTAATCTTGCTGGGGCATCATCTGTATCCCCAAGGCCCCTGAATGAGGAAAGCTAGATTTTAATTAATAAATTTAAAAGTGTTGGCTTAAAGAGCAGAGCTCAAAACTATTGATGCAGGGTGGCTATGTGATGGAAAGTCCGTCAACTCTATGAGCCTGTGGCCATTCAACCGGTCACTCAGGTGGCATCAATTGTCCAGGAGCTGGGCCCAGAACGGGTTGGAAAGAACATTAGGCTTCAATGATTACAATCAACAAGTATAAATCACAAGTTTCAGGGCAATTATCTAAAGCAGGGGGTAAAAACACTTTGTTATGATTCAGGCTAAAAACGACCTGTTGCCTACAATTAAGAAACTGATTTACAAAATAATTAAGAAGCAGTGGGGGTAGGAGCTAAGAAACTGGGGAAAAAGAAACTAAGGAAAAGGAGAGTTAAAATCCCCATAGGAAAGAAAACTTAAAGTTTATCGGGAGGTGGGGGGGGGGCGCTACTCGCTTGGCCTGTGTCATTACCACTTCTGTCCCCGATACCTGCTGACTTGTTCTTCATCACTGACAGATCCTCCATTTTTGTTCAGGAGTCCAACTCTCCAGTGGTTCTCCATCACTCTCGGAGCAAAGAACAAACTCCTTACGGTGGCTGGGGCCCAGCATGGCAGGGCCAATACCGGTCTAGCCCCACTTGTCCCAGGCTCCAGCCACTCACACCCTTATAGTCCCCTGGAGGTGTGATGCCCTCTTTGCCACAGCACAAGAGGGGGACTTTGCACTGGATGTTCCCCTTGCCTGGAACATTCTTTTCTCTCCCATCCGCACCCCCCAGATCTTGGCTCAAACACCACTTCCTCAGGGCCACTTGTGTTTATTTGGGAGATGATGTATTTAGTGTCTTTCTCCCGCACTATACTGTAAGCTCCACGAGGCAGGAACCATGCTTGTTTGACTCTCCGTGCTTGCCCCAGCATGCAGTCCAATGGATCTAGTAGGTATGTAATAATGTAATAAGTATTTGACAAATGAAGGACAGAAGCAACGAGACTATATTTAGAATGTCTACCAACCTGCATGCCCCAGCTCATTATGAAAATAAGGATGATTTATTCAAAGGGAAATGAGGAGGCAGCCTCAAGGTACCATTTCTTTAAGACTAAAATATAAAGTACTAAGAGAAAAAAAATGATCCTAAACCTTACCTGTAAAACCTTTCCAATCACTTCACATTACATTCCTTATTCTAAATTTTTGGAGCATATCTGATACTTGTGTCAAAAGATGAATTCTTCTTGCATCAGGACTTAACAGATATGATCTCTATGAGAACTCAGGACTCCTGGTCATGTTCTAATCAGCACAATATTCACTGAACCCTTTCTTCTTTTGGTTTCTGGGAGATGAGATGTGTAAAGCAGTAGATCACTGATTTACTACTTCAAGGGAGGCCTTAACAGAAGGAAGGGGCAAGGTAACGGGTCGTTGAAATGTGTATTTATTTCAGACACGTGACCTACACAGGAGCCACTATTTTTAGCTCAATCCATTTGCCCCTACACTCTTTTCTGAAAGGAAGATTCCTCTTTAGTGCGGTGCCTGTATCACTGGTTACATACACATGTTCAAGATACATGAGATGATTGTATAGCTCTGCATTTATTTTAATATGAATATCTAAGAAAACAGGTCAAAATTACAATTTTATGGATAGTAATGTTAGGATTACTACCCATAAATACCACAGTAGACATTAAAATTTTTTTTTAAGATTTTATTGGGGAATTGGGGGAGGGGAACAGTGCTGGGGAATCAGGGGAAGGGGAACAGACAAGTTGCTGTCGTTTTGTTCTTCAGTCTAGTTGTGGAGGACGTTGCTTCACTGGCCCAAGCTGGCACCATCATTGCGCTCTTCCCGGGTGAGGCAGATCAGTCGCCGGCCTCTGGACAGCTGCTCACGGCGGCTACTGGCCGCGCACGCTGGCTGCCGGCTACACATGGTAGCTTATGGCAACCCACTGCAGCAGGGGACTGCAGCCCATGCCGTCACTGGCGACTCATGGCAGCCCAGCTCCAGGTTGAGCTGTTGTTCAGCATCTTAGCTGTGGAGGGCAGTGTCACTGGCCCTCATATGTGGGATCCGAACCGGGGCCCTCTGGCGTCCCAAGCCAGTTTTTAACCAACGCGCCACTCGGCCGGCCCTAATTTTTTTTTAAGTGAATGGATTTAAGGGAGGATCTTAAATTATAACCCTATAGTTAATAATCCTCAGCTATGGCAAGCATCATGGATTTCTGACAATGATTGAAGTTTGAGAAACACGGCTATCGGGGATGATGTGGCTTTTGTCTTTCTGCATCCTGGCTGACCACTACGATTCTTGCTTATAATACCATAAATGTGCTTCCACTTTTGGACTACACGTTTTCTTCCCTGTTCTACTCACTGTAACTCCTGGCCCTTGAATAAATTAGTGACTGGATGAATGAATGATTAGCTAAAAGGATGAAGTTTACAGACTACCGCATTTCAAATCTAAATCAGAGTAGCTGATGGACTACTGTGAATATTTATGCCTGAATGAAAAGCAACCAATGTACAACGTTGCAGCTCACAGAGGGCTGGAAGAGAATTGATTTTCTTTTATAATCAAACAGCGTTTTGAACATGGCATGACACTGCACATCACCACCCACTCTCTTAGCATGCTGCTATCTTCTATACTACCAGCAACAAGAGCAGTCTTCCCTTTGATTGGCATTATCTTTGCAAAGCCACCTCAGTCTGCGGTTTCAAAGCATTTGGAAAGATGATAAAGGCTTAAGGTTAGTTTCAGCTAGAGTGGCAGACTCAAAAAGAAAACCAAAGGGAGAGACAGAGAGAGAAAGTAATATTCATCCATTGATACATAATTCAGGGTTACTGTTCCAGACATAGACACCATCCTTTCTTACTATAGGTAAATAGTGATTTGTGAAAGACAAGACATCTCGGTGACTTTGAGTCTACCACCCAAAGCCAATGACACTGTCACCATCATTTATTCCAACTTTACATTTCTACGGAAAAGTAGAGTACAATGACCTTCCTTACACTCACCACCTAGATTCAACAGTGGGTAATGGTTTTGCCACGTTTCCTTTTCCTATCTAATTATTTCCTCCTGGATCGTTTAAAACTAAGCTGCAGTCATTGTGACCTTCACTCCTGAATACTTCAGCATGTATCTCCTAATGGCCAGGACATTCCCCTGCAGAGCCACAGTGCCATCACGCGAGAAATTTCTCTCAATCCTAGCCTCATTGCATGCCCACACCTATTTAAAAATTGCCCTAATTGTCACATACCATAAAAAAGCTTTTATCGTTATTATTGTCCTAAGCCAGGATCCAATCAAGATTCATTCATTGCATTTGGTTGTTATGTCTTTTTAATCTCTTTATTCTAGAACAGTCCCTTTCCCTTCCCTCTACCAACAACCCCCCACTCCCACCCCACTCCCGCAATGGACTATTGGAACAGACTAAGGATTTCTGTTTTCTTGTGATCCCCTATCCCTGTATTTCTTGTAAACTGTTAAAGTCTGAAGACTTGATTAGATTCAGCATTTTTGGCCCGAGTGCTTCATGGGTAAGTAGCTTATTATGATTCCTTGAACTATTGATTTAGTAGAATAGCATCCTAATAAGTATGCATGAACAATTAAAAACAGAAATATGCTCATGCTAACACAAGTTACTTGCATATCTATCTGGTCCTGTACATACTAGTAAATTTTGAGGTTTTCCGTTGGGTATTTTGGCTACTTCTACTGCCCACCCTTGAGGCTGATGTACTGTCAGTGACTGTTCTCACAAATGTCAATGAGTTCATTGATCAGACCTGCTTTCATGGCCACTTGCTGGGGACTAAAATGCTAGCTAAGTTGAATCCAGTTGAAAAAGAAACTGAGCGTGGTTCAGAAGACACTAGGTGGCGAACTGTGGTTGCGGTACTGGCAAATGTCAGGGAGGGAAGCCGTGAAATCTTAAGGAGGGGAAGTCCACGCAAGTCACACGTAAACATTTGCTGCATCCTACCTGGAGCCACGCCCAGGCCCCGGGTGCCCACTAACCGGCACGCTGGCTACTCTCTAGTCTCAGCCTTCGTTTTTTTCCCCTCTCTCTCTCATATGACAAGGTATCCAATATTCTTTAACGTGTGGAGAAGAGAAAATAAAGCAATAAACTGAAGGAGAATTAGAGCCAGGTGCACTCTTGCTGTCCCTGGGAATGTGACACACCCAAAGGTGTGGCCGAGACCTTTGCTGTATATCCTAATGGGTTCATAGGAAAGTGTTTGCATTTCCCCCAGTAACATGCAGCAGTTTCTCCCGATACCATGAGTATGGCCCTTCCCTTTCAATTAACACTCCAAGGCCAACCTCCTGCCCTGCGTCAGGAGGCTCCAAGCCTGAGACTGCGCCGCTGAGTTTAAACAACTCCAGGGGCGTTAACCTCAACGCCTCCAAGTGGGCGGTCGAGTGCCCTCTGGTGGGCAGTGGGGAGAATGCATGCAGCAAAGCCAAAGTTAGTTGACTCAAGCATGTTTCTCATAGAGAATAGTATACCTACTTTTTTAAAAAAAAAGTCCATGCTCTTAACACAAATTCTGATCTACGTTTGCATTCCTGAAAGAAAAATCACACCTAAAAGAGTTTATTTCCTTTACGCAAAGTGCTTCATGGTCTCCAGCAGGGCTGCACCCTCAGGTACACAGAGAAGAGGAATAGATTGAAAAGAAAGATTTCCACTGACCTTCCACCTAAGGTACCTTACACACCCGGCAAGCGTTGTCTCAGGAACCGTTCCTTCAGGCTGTCCCACATAAGAAAGTTGGTGCCTCTAACCCCTAGAGCTGTCCGCAGTTGGTGCAGTTGGCTTTACTCTCGACGGCCACAGTCCGTCAAAAGCAGAGCTTGGAGCCTTCGTTCCCTGAAACAGAAATGAGTAACGACAGTTTATCCCTTCCGCACACACTAGGCTCAAAGCCTTAAAGAGAGGATGCAGCGTTGGCCCAGAACACAGTGCCCACTCTGTCCTCCATGGGAGATGGGCTGCAGGGAGGAGGGACGGGACGGGATTAGGAGAGCTTGAGGGCTGGCGGCCAAACGGCAATGGCTGCACCCCAGGCGCCACACTCATGCCATGTAGGAGGGCTGTGACATTGCCCAGTTATCAGGCCAACCCCAAATATGCCCATGTGACTAAAGTCGAGGTTGACCAACTAGATTATGGTGTCTCTCACCAAGTTTGTGTTTAGGTAGAAATGCGGGGGTGGAGGTGTCACCAGGGAGGTACTGCACTCCTGGTGACACAAGTCACTCAAGAGTTAGCCCATCACCTGAGAGTCATGTGACCCAGCTTCTCAGGAAAAATATTTACTGTAACACCGACCGACTCGAGCTGCACTGGTTACACTGGTCTGGTGGTATTGGCAAGCGCCTTCCAGAAAGCAGATTAACCCAGGACATGCGCTCTCTGGGGTCAGCTGGGGAATTCCAATGACCGAGAGGGCTCGGGAGAAAAGTCACAGCCCCAAACCATCATGTTCCCACATCGTCACAACTGATCCCATGTATACTGGGCCCTTTCTACCTTAAATCACACAAGGCCCTGGCTACCACAACCGTGGGGGTCCTTGCCTTTCTCTTCCCTTCTGGAATAACCACAGTCACTTAGTAACTCTTAGCCACTGTGCCAGAGGCCACTCGACAGGAAACTCAGGCTGATTAGAGGGTGTATCACTATTGCTTCCTGACCAGAACTATCACTCAGCAGTAAAACGCAAGATCACGCACAGAGAGGAAAGGGAGCAAGGGATTAGCCCGCAAAACAGATAATCCCAAATCATTCACAGGCCTCCATTACCACGACCCTGGTCCAAGCCACCACGATCTCTGACCCTCACCTGAATGACAGCACCAGCCTCCTTGCTGAGCTCTGGCTCCCCTGCCTCCTCTCAGTCTTTTTCAACATGACAACTGAGCCCATGAAGCCTCAAGTCAGACCATGTCATGCTCAAACCCTCCACTGCTTTCCTATCTCATGCAGACTAAGGGCCAAGAGAGCCCACGCAATCTAGCTTCTGCCATCCACTAAGCTGTCACCAGCTCCCTCTTTGACTTCATCCCCTAGCACATTTCCCCTCCTCACACCACTCTCTAGCCTCAATGGATTCTGCTGTTCCTGAAACATCCCAGCATACTCCTGCCTCAGGGCCTTTGCACCTGCTGTTTCCTCTACCTGGAATGCTCCTCCCCCCACCCATCTACACAATTCACTCTGTCACCACTTCAATTTTTTTCCCCCAATCTATACGTGGTATTTATTACACTGTGGGCTTTCAATGCCGGTACAAAGAAAAATGGCATGGCTAGCTAGTTATTTTGTTCTTAAAAGTTTTAAAGAGTTGTGCTGTAATCTGCCCAATCTCTGCTGATACCAAAATACTACAATTACCAAAACACAATTGCCAAAACACTACAATTACTTTTGCAATACTGTATTTTAAAATGATAAATGCTCAGCTAGCAAAGGGAATTGTGAGTAACTGGATTTATGTATTTATTTTCAATGTAGGATTTCATTATATTGGAGAACAAGAAACTGGTATATTCAAAGTTCCAGAAACACATATGCAGTAAATGTAGTTCTGTGATTTTTTAATGTTACATAGTTTACTTTAAACACACACACACACACACACACGCACACACACACACTTTGTGTTTTCTTCTTTGGCATGTGGCTGTCCAGTCTCCCCAACACCACTTTTTTTTTTTAAAAGATTTTACTGGGGAGGGAACAGCGTTGGGGAATCGAGGAAGGGGAACAGACAAGTTGCTGTCCTTTTGTTCTTCAGTCTAGTTGTGGAGGACGTCGCTTCACTGACCTATGTTGGTATTATCATTGCACTCTTCCCGGCTGAGGCAGATTGTCATCGGCCATTGGATGGCTGCTCACAGCAGCTCATGGCTGCTCATGCTGGCTGCTGGCCACACACGGTAGCCCATGGCAGCCCACTGCAGCCTACACCGTCGCCGGCGACTCACACCAGCCCAGCTCCAGGTTGAGCTGTTGTTCACCATCCTAGCTGTAGAGGGCGCAGGATCACTGGCCCACCTGGGATCCAAACCGGCGGCCCTGCTGCTCAGAGCTCGTGCTCCCAAGGCAACTCTTAACCAATGAGCCACTCGACCAGCCCCTAACACCACTTTTGAAGAGACTGTCCTTTTCCCATTCTGGTTTCTTGGCACCTTGTCAAATATCAGCTGATGTATACACGTCCACTTATTTCTGGGCTCTATTCTGTATATGTCAGAATATACATATAATCTGTGTATTGTCAGTTCCATACTATTTTGGTTACTGTAGCTTTGAAATTGGGAAATGTGATGCTTCCAGCTTTTTTCTTGTTTATCAGGATTGCTTTGTCTATTCGGATCTTTTGTGGTTTCATGTGAACCTTATGATTGTTTTTTCTATGCCTGTAAAAAAATGCTATTGAGGTTTTGATAGGTATTGCATTGCATACGTACTATGGACATTTTAACAACATTAATCTTTCAGTCTGTGAATACAGGATGTCTTTCCATTTATTTGTGTCTTAAAATTTCTTTCATCAGCAATCCGTGTTTTATAGTTTTCAATACATAAGTCCTTCACCATCTTGGTTGAATTTATTCCTATATTTTTTTATGTTAATGTGAATAGGGTCATTTTCTTGATTTATTTTAGGGTAGTTTGTTGTTAGCATATAGAAATGCAACTGGTTTTTGTATGCTGATTTTGTATCCTGCAACTTTACTAAATTTGTTTATTAGTTCTAACAGTTTTCTATGGAGTCTTTAGCGTTTTCTACATAGAAGATCATGCCATTTGCAAACAGAGATAATTTTACTTACTTTCTGAGTTGGATGCTTTTATTTTTCTCGCCCACTGGCTCTGGCTCTGGCTAGGACTTCCAGTGCTGTGTTGAATGGAAGTGTCAAGGGTGGGCATCCTTGCCTTGTTACCGATGTTACAGGAAAAGCTTTCAGGTTCTCACCATTGAGTATGGTATTAGCGGTGGGCTTTTCATATATTCCCTTTATTGTGTTGAGGTAAATTCGTTCTGTGCCTAATTTATTGAGAGTTTCTAGCCTGAAGAGACATTGAATTTTGTCAAACACTTTTTCTGCATCTATTGAGATGATCATATGATTTCTTATTCTTCATTTGGTGAATGTTGCATCATTCTGACTGATTTGCATATTTTGAACCATCTTTGTATCTCAGGGATGAATCCCACAGAGCGATGGTGTAGGATTCTTTTAATGTACTGTTGAATTCAGTTTGCTTATATTTTGTTGAGGATTTTTGCATCTGTGTTCATCAGTCAACCCCTTCAGTTTTCTGCTCAAATGCCCCCTTATTAGTGAGGTCTTCCTGGGCCACCTTATTTAAAACAGCAACTCCTTCCCACCTTCTAGCACCTGCTTCATTTTAGTCCATAACATTTATCACCAAACATACTAAATATTCATGTTTGTTTATGGTCTAGCTCCCCCACCCCCATCTCTGACCCATGTAAAGCCAGAAGGGCACGGAATTTTAAGTTTTGTCTGTTTTGGTTATTTTCATAACCCTTTCACCTAAAAAAAGTTAAAAAGCATGGCACATGTTAAGAGCTGAACTGTGTTCTTTCAAAGTTTATATGTTGAAACTCTCACCTCCAGAACCTCAGAATGGGACTGTATTTGGATACAGGGCCTTAAAGAAATGATTAAGTTAAATGGAGGTCATATGGGTTGGCCCTGATCAGAGAAGGAAATTTGGACACAGAGACACCAGGAACTGACAGTGAGAGGGAGGGCCAGGTGAAGAGGCAGCGAGTGGAGGGCCATCTGCAAGCCAAGGCGAGAGGCCACAGTGGAAACCAACCCTACTAGCACCTTAGTCTTGAGTGTCCAGCCTCCAGACCACACCTAGAATCAGGAAACCCTATAACCAGGTTGTTCACATGGGACTGTCTTCATCCCTCAAACACAGTTCCAAACGAACCATGACTGGCCAATCAGACTCTTCCATTCCTTTCCACTCTCCACCACTCCCATTGGTTCAAGGATTGTCATGTGACACAAATTACAGAGCCTCCATCCTAGGGCTTTGGACTTCTAGCAGAAGTCTTGGGGACTAGACAGTCTTGTTACTAAGCTGAGAGGATGTCAGCCTGAATGCTGACTTAGTTCGTCATGTCTCCCAGTTCCCAGCAGGGCGAGTCTGATGGTTCCAGCACAGGCCACGCGTCCACACCACACCAGTGTCTATTGCTGTGAGGGGTGGTGTGGGGCATAAAGCACCACTTAGCGCCAATCACAAATGTGAAGAAAACAGGAAATGAGCTAATGAAAGTCAAAGCTCTTGACCATCAAAATCTTTTCATGGGTAAAAACAGGCCCCAGCATCTTGGCCCCAACATCTGTCTCCATTGGTTGTATGACCTGACTTTGCCAAGGACCTTTTAACAGAATTCTCTAAGTCATGCACACGAGGCAAATGGGCCAGGAGATAACATGCATGTAAGAATCAACAAGTATGAGCCAACAGATCCAAAGCTTCTGGTGCTGTGCCCAGGCTGCGTGCCTGTCTAGTTATGCTGCTTCTCAAACAACGCAGCCCAAAGAACACATGACCAAAAAAAGCCCCCAGGCTGCCGGTTTGCATCCCCTGCAAAGCAGCCAAATACTGCCCATCTACAAGGAATTCTGGGCAATCTATCAGTCTCTATGTATTTGGGGACTGGCACCAAGGAAACAAACCTAGAAACATGGAGGAAAACCTAGAAAACACTTTCTTTTTGTAAAAAAGAGAAATGAAGAGTAGATACAGCACTGGACTTCAAAAAGCTTGCAGTCTGGTCAAAGACATGTGACACATGCAAGAGAAAATGGTTAATGCATTGGCCCCGTCCTTGGATGGGCCCAGCTGGGCTCTGTCAGGGGTGTTGGAAGTACCAGAAGTGGATGGCCACAGTGGCCACTTGAATAATTTAACATGTGAATCTTGCACTGGTGAGAAACCCAGGACAGAAAAGAGGCAGCTTTTCGAGTATGAAAAACACTTTCTCCCACAGTCCTCATGGTTTGGCTGAGTGGCTCCCAAAGGCATCCATGAGCTCCCTCTCATTTATTCAGGGGAAGGATCACATTTTATTATTAATACTGAGCACTCTGTGAACCCATGGGCAAAGTGCCATCATCAGTATTTACAACACAACTATAAAAATAAGAGAACAGCCCACTCAAGCGTAAGAGGGTTCGCCCATCAACTGTGGCCCTCTGTACATTAATGTTCATTTTTCTGTCACCTCCACCAAGTCTGAGGGAGAATCTCAATTAATGGTTCTCTCAGAGACAGCAGTTGTGAGGAGGTAAGGGAGTATGGTGACGCCTTGGAGAAAACCTGGTGGTGCTTATCGTTGCTTACACGGGAGACAGGTGACAGCACGTTGTGAGAAGGGAGGGCGAGAGATGGATTTTTTTGAGAGATGGATCCCACAAAACAGCGTGGGACAAGAAGCCCCCTTCAGTGGCCCCACACGTGGTTTCACAGCCCCGGGATAATGTGGAGATTCTCCAGTGACAGGAAATACTTGTGCTCCTCCCCTCTCTTCGGCGAACTAGACACCCAAAACATCCACCCAACACTGGGGCGAAAGGCAGGGGCCTGTGACATAGGAGCAGGTCACACACATTCTGGCTCTGAAACCGAGGTTCCTAAATTCTGATTTCATTTAAACCAAACTTTTGAAACAATCACTGTTTTTCCTCCTCTCTCTCAGCACACTTCAGTGACCTGGGAGTAGTGCGAAAGCCCCACTCTGACTAATGGTCTCGAGGTGTAAGCCCCTGGCAGGCTTAACATAACCTTGTTCGTCTAAGTTGTTTCAGCTCCTGAGCACTAAGGCTGGACCACCCCTGTGGCTACTTCCCTTTGAAACCAGTTCTGGACACAGGAGCTAACCTTGGAGTTGTCCTCAACACCTGAAGAAATGATTTACTACCCTGATCTCACCTGTGATCCGCCAGCTCCTAACAGGACTCCTGAGCACACCATGCCCTGTGATTTTGCCCTGCGCAATCTGTAACCTACGCCATTGGTGGTTGGGTCCTTCAGAGCGTGGGCTCACCCATCTCCGGTGGCTGGTACTAGTAAACTATTCCCTTCGTTACTGCAAACCACGGTTCATGCATTCTTTGGCCAGAGCATGTAGGTGGATGGACTTAATTATTAGGGTTCAGTCACAGCTTGAGAGGCCTGCAGGCAGGAGGGTCGTGACAATTTCTGCATAGTTCAGACAGGGCTGCTGCTTTGGCTGGGCCATGTCAACAAGATATTAACTTTGCAGCCTGGGCCTACTGAAGGGCGGGGACTCTAGGCACAGAGGGGTTTGCCTCTGACATGCAGACATATGAAAATATTAGGTTAGCCTTGCACTGCGGCTCCATCACACGCATTTTCATGGAGCCGAATGCATTTCCTGGCACCCTACACGGCAAGGAGCCCGAAAGGTTGGAGTTTATGCTTCGCAATCTTTGATGGTAACACCCTTCATGAGACCACACAGCCACCTACATCCTCGCATGTCACTTGTAGTATTTTTCAGGACATGCTGCTGCATCTTGGTCTCTCCCCACCCAACTCACTGCTCCAGCCACAGGAGGACATCTGCCAAAGTGGCCACTTGCCTGAGTGCCCCCAGAGAAAGGTCTCTGCTTCTACAACCTGATGCCTTTCTGCTCCTGAGAAAGACAGAGAGAAATAACCCAGGGGAGGGGGAGGGTTTGTGGAGCTGTGATCAAGAAGCCCTGTCCCAATCCCTGTCCTGCCAAGATCGCCACTATTAGCTGGGGTGTGGGTCCCATCTCTTGCAGGAAGAGCCTCAGCTTCCCAAACTGTGAAATGAGGAGATTGCTTCCCTCATCCCTTCCAGCTCTCAACTCTGATTCTAAAGATCTCAAGTCAGAAAGGACTTTAAAGATAAAAAATGTGTGTGCTTACATGTGTGCATGCATGCATGCATGTGTATGCATGCATGCATGTGTGTGCGCGTGTGTGCATGCATGCATGTGTGTGTGCATGCAGTGTGGCTGCATGCGTGGGAAGGGTCAGAGGGGGTGGTAGGGGAGAGCGGGGCTCAGAGATGCCATCTCTCTCCTTTCACAGATCACCCCAGAGATTTTCTTGACTTTACAGGTGGAACTGAAGATAAATGGATTAGCCAGGTGAATAAACCTGTATTAAAAACTTTCTGAAAAATCAATTTGAGAGGGAAGATTTGGGAAAATAAAATATGATCAACTGTGTCAGATAGCTTGAATAAATCGATGCCAGCAAGTCTGGTAAACAATTTCTGATCTACGGCCCCCATGGTACCCTCGCTGGTGACAGTTACCTCAGTAATTGGACCGTGGGATGAGGCCAGGCCAGAATGAAAGGCATTAAAAATGATGTTTCTTCAAGTGAAAATTAATTTATTTGCTGACCAACAAAGACCAAAGTAATTTCAGAATTTTAAGGATGTCGAGACATCATAAGATTGTTTGCACTTTTCATCCCCTCCTTACATTAGACATGCAACCTGCATGGAACTGAAAAAGAAATGGGCCTGCCTGTCCCCATGTCTGATATGCCCCACACAAGCTCCCATTGGGAGGAGCACAGGTTCCCAAGGGACTAACGCTTCAGGGACAGAGAAGGGAGGGGAAGGCAGGACCCCACACTGTGCCAGAGAACCAATACCCACGCCTACGACCGGTGGGAATGAAACGACACCCAAAGTCAGCGGGGTTTCTTTCCTGCTCTGGACTTTCTCCACAAGGGGCAGGAGGAGCTCAAGAGAGAAGCAGCTTTGGCACTGGGATGAATCAGCCTCAGAAAAAGACCAAGTCCGTCGCTGACATAACCTAAAGACCTACGGCTGTGGTGGGCACCTCAGCGGAAGAGGAAGGTGGGCTGTGGGCGTGGGCCTGTGTGGTTTGAAGGACGCAGACAGGACCACGCAGTAGCCGGAATGGTCCTCTGAGCGCAATGAAGCAAAGCCAGCTTGTGATATTCTGTTTTCTAAAATGCCCTGGAAGTATAGAAAGCAGAACACTTTCCAAAAACGAGTCCTGAGAAGCAAGGAGCCACCATTTGTACCCAGTGGAAGGTCCGTCTGTGCACCTCTCTTGCTACCGCCGAGTTCAGTGCTGTCACCGCAGTCGCTGGAAATTGGTCATGATGGGCGTGGTTACACCATCAACATGGGCCAACACTACAAATCAGCCCCAGCCCCAGCTGATTGTGGGACATTTAGCAGCACGCCATTGCTGAAAACCTTCCCTGGGCCTCAGACAGATAACCCCATCCCCCCTTGCGGCCTAGGGCCTCCCTTTCCCGCTGCCGCCGTCAGCTGTGTTTCTCCCTCTCGCCCACTCTGCACCAGCCCACCAGCCTGCCATCTGCTCCTTGGAGGGTCCCTTGAACAGCCTGTGCCCTCCGCCTGGAAAGCTCCTTCCCAGATCTTCACCTGACTGCCTTCCCTTCTTTGTCAGGCCTCAGCTGAAATGTCACCTCCCCAGAGGCCTCACCCTCTTCAGTCACTGTCACATTGTCCTGTTTTATTTTCTTTGCAGGACTTACTGCCCCCCTGAAATCTTCGTTTGACGGCTTGGTTATTGTCTGCGCTTTGCTGGAAGATAAGCTGCTTTGAGCGTGGAGATCTCAACCTTCTCATTTCCTCAGTGTCCAGCCCAGTGCCTGGTACCTCCCAGGCTGTCAGCCCACACGTGCTGAGTGGAATGAATGAATGAATGAATGAATGAGTGAGTGATACAGAGCCTCAGATGCCCTCATGGACCAGTCGGCCTTTTTTGGTATTGGCCTTCCGTTTCTGCTCTAAAAGTAAATAATTTCAGGGACGATCCCACTTCCAGGGACTAAAACTCTCAAAGGAATAAGCCTCCCGATTTATTTCCTCCTGGGGAAAGGGGGCAAGCAAAGAAAAGGATGCCCAGTGTAGACCTTCCTCATCCAATTCTTCCGCTGAGTGACATTTGCAGGCGCTGTGTTAAGAGCTACAGGCAATCTACCTGTAAAAATAGAGATGCAAACTAAAACTCCATTTATAAAAACAAAACCTCTCAGGTGGAAAAGATAAAATAATTTGGTAACAGACTGTGTTGGAAAATGTGTCAAAAAAGACACTCTCGTATGTGGTTGTGGGAGCTTAAAAATCCAAATGCATGTGCCCTTTGACCTAACCGTTCCACATCTGGGACTTTACCCAACTGATTGATAGTCACACAGGTGCAAAATTCCAGGTGTACGAGGTTATTCATTGTGGCAAAGGATTGAAAACAACCAAAAAGTCCCTCAGCGGGAGCCTTAAGCAAATTACAGAACAGCCAGAAAATGAAATATTACAGAGAAAAACCAAAGAATGAGGAAGCTATGTACTACTGTGGACCCATACATCTTCAAGATATATGAAATGAACCATAGGTACGCGCTACCACCTGTGTAAAAACGGGTGAAGGGAGAAGTGTATGCACCCACAGACGTACCGCTACACTTGCATTCGCTGAAGACACCTCTGGGAGGAAAATGTACAAGAAATTAGGGACCTGGTTGACTCGGGTAAGGAGTTGGGTAGCTGAGGGACAGGGGTAAGAAGACTTTTTACTGGCTTTTTGAATTTGAACCATGCAAATATACCTCCCATGCAAAAAATAAAATAAATTAAGCTGTGGATTTGGCAGCAGAGCAGTGAGCAGAAATTCTGCATTTTAGGCATGTTAATAAGTGGGCAGAACTTTCCACTCAGCTTTCCTCCCTGTAAAAGAGGGACTAGAAGGGGAGCAACCTCTAACCCTGGGTGTCACCTGGCCCACTGCCGTTCGCTTCGCTGGTTTCTCCGCATGTCCCTGGCCTCAGCCCAGGACCTCCTCATTTTCTGTCTACACTCACTCGCTTGGCGACCTTTTCCAGGCTACACCGGGAGCTCCCACTCTGAGTCTCCAGCCTGAACCTCTCCCCTCAACTCCAGACTCCTGTCACCAGCTGCTTACTCAGCGTCTTCAGTTGGGCGGGGTCACCTTAAACACCACGGCCACCTGCCGGGACACACCAGTCCTTGAGCCACCCCTATTGTAAATGGCCAGACCCTTAGAGTCACCCCTCCGGCTTTGCCATCGCCCTTTTCACCACCTAACAAACCATGCGCGTCACTTATTTATCTTGTACGTTACCACTTTCCCTCTCTCGACTGTCAGGAAGGGGTACTTGTCTGTTGTCTTCGTGGCTGTGGCCCCAGAATTTAGAACAGTGCCTGGTGCAGAGTCGATGCTCAGTAAGCACTGGTTGTGTGAATGAGTCATCTACTTGGCTGGCTCCCTGGGCAGTGGTTGTCCACCTCCTTGGGTCTGTCTTACGGTGGACGGAATTTGCAGCAGCTCCACTCATGGCCTTAAACTGCATCTCTGCTTATCACGCCATCTGCTGGCACGTCACCTGCCACCCAGTCACCCTCCACTGCGCTGACCATACCCAGCGGCAGTCCTTTGTACTCCTAACGTCTCTCTTTGGCGCTGCACTGAGGTTACTGTAGAGCATGGGCCAGGAATCCCGATGCCCACAGAGGCCAGTCCTGACAGGGAAGTGAGGGACGTGGGCCGGGCCTAGGCCGGCGGAAGGCCCAGCCCGAGGGGCGACCTCTGCTCAGCTTTCGCCAGCCGGTGCCAGGCAAGGATGTGGCTTATGGTTGTCAGGGCTTCCAGTGTTTTCAAGGGAAACTGGAAATCTGGATTTTTAAAATGCGAGACCTCCTAACTTTTAAAAGCAGACAACTATACCATGCTCAAACACTGAGGCTTTGATCAAGCCCCTCCTAAGGGTCACTAGTTAGAGACCTCTGCATGAAACTCAGACCTTGCCGGAAACTGAGGAGGAGACGGCCCTGGGACGGGTCTATCAGCAGTTGCAATGCGCTGGGAGAAGGACACTTTAGTGCCCACTGGTTTCTGAGGAGGGTGCTTTCCAGTAACCCAAGAACCTTGTTTACTGCACCCAGGCTTGTCCTCGTTTTATGGCCTTCGGTGGCTTTCCTGTGCTTAAGGGGGGTATTAACGAGTGTATGTTTGAAGCTTAAAGGGGCTGAGACGGAGCTAAAGTGCGTATGGAAGGAGCAAATGAGGGGAGAAGACGGAGGTGGAGGGAGGGAAGGTCAGAGGGGCCAAGAGGGGAGACGAGGAGGAGGAAGTGGGGATTCCTGTTCATCAAGAATTGGGGTGTTCAGCGTGGACCCCTTCCTTGGTCTGTGGAGTCTTTAGTAAAGTATACACCCCGCTCACTGTGTTTGTGCCAATGGAATTCAGGTTTTGGAGGCAGGAGCTTGAAGAAAGAGGAAAGAAGATAACTGACATACAAGTCACTGTGGCCAAAATTGGTTTTAAATGTTGATCAAAAGTTGGTGGTCATGACCCAGCCGTTTTACTCCTAGGAATACACATATCCAAAAGACTTGAAAGCAGGTGTTTTAAACAAAAACCTGTATGCAAATGTTCAGAGTAAGCTCTAGTCACAGTAGCCAAAGGTGGGGACAACCCAACTGCCCGTGGACGAATGGAGGATAAACCTGGGGCGTGTCATTCGGCCACAGGAAGGACGAAGCTCTGACACAGGTTACAACGCGCTGAACCCCTTGAAAACGCTGTGCTTAGTGCAGCAAGCCAGACCACATGTCATAGGACTCCATTTATCTAAAATATCCACAACAGCCAGAGCTACAAAATCAAAGTAAATTAGTGGTTGCTTAGGGCTGGGGGTGCCTAGTGGGGTGATAGCTGAAGGGTATGTGGTTTCTTTTTGAGATAAGTTTCTACAATTGACTGATGGCTGCACAGCTCTGACTATATGAAAATCCATTGAATTATACATTTTAAATGGAAGGACTGTAAGTTATGTGAATTGCATCTCCATACAGTTGTTTCAAAACAAAGTTGGTGGCACATCCCTGGAAGGTTCGCAATATACCAGGTGCCATGACTCACCCACAAAAATCCCGCAGCCAGAGAGGAGCTCAGGCCGGAGGCAGGGACTGGACCACGGGGCAGGGCAGGTGGGCTTGGACTTGAAGCTCCTTACAGGACGCCTCACCTCACCCCAGCTCGAGAGATCTGTGATCCGTAAAAACACCAGCCTCTTTGCCGAGGCAAAGGAAGGAAGGAAGGGACAAGGGAACAGAGCAGCCACCAACACCCCCTCCTGCAGGGACGAGCCCCTCAGCCTCGCCCGTCGGCCGCGCCAGCTCTGCCCTCCGAGAACATGCTGAATGTCATAATCTCAAATCGGCACCTCAAACAAAGTGTGTGCATTTAGAATTAGGCCCTTTTAATACTCGAGATTAGGGGGATCAACCAAGAGGAGGAAGAGGAGGGACCTGAACGCTCCCCATTTTCTCACCTTGCAATGTGACTTAAAACCTGAGGACCAACATCACAGTGGCCTCTTGGGACACGGTCTGTCTGGAACGGCCCAGCGGAGTAAGGACCAACACGGGGCAGGTGGGGTGCGGTAGCCGGGATCTCCTGGGTCTCTTTCCAAGCACTGACACCCTCAGGGCTGGGAAAGCATGCTGGCATGCGGGGGTGGCTGTGAGCTTTAAAGTGCTGCTGACTGGGGTGACGACAGGAGCTCTCCTTGGGGCTGGTCTGTAACCGGAGTCCTTGAACACTGGACCTTCTTGGAGGGCAAAGAAAGCCAGGTTCTGGTGGCAACCTGGTGACAAGACTGTAGCCCCCAAGCTGCTGGTGGCAGTTGCCTCTTTCTCCCAGCACCAGCTTGCTCTTGGACCCCCTCCTGGCAAAGCCCTATATTTTTGCCCCCCTTTGAGCTAGACCCGGTGCTTCCAGAGCCTTCATCATCACAGCCTCCTCATGTCTCAGCATCTTCCTTTTCCATCGGCAGGACAGCACGATGCTTACCCCAGGTGGTCTCGTCAGACATTTTTTTTTTAATTGGGGAATTGGGAGAAGGGGAACAGAGAAGTTGCTGTCCTTTTGCTCTTCAGTCTAGTTCTGGAGGACGTTGCTTCACTGGCCCAAGTTGGCACCATCATTGCGCTCTTCCCGGGCGAGGCAGATCAGTTGCCGGCTTCTGGATGGCCGCTCACTGCGGCTGCTGGCCGCTCACGCTGGCTGCTGGCTACACACGGTAGCCCATGACAACCCACTGCCACAGGGACTGCAGCCTACGCCGTCGCCGGCGACTCACAGCAGCCCAGCTCTAGGTTGAGCTGTTGTTCAGCATCTTAGCTGTGGAGGGCAGTGTCACTGGCCCTCATATGTGGGATCCAAACCTGGGCCCTCTGGCGTCCCAAGCCAGTTCTTAACCATTGCGCCACTTGGCCGGCCCTCGTCAGACATTTAATGAGCGGATTCACATAAAGCACCAACCATGGTGGCTTAGTGAGTGCCTGCCCTTACGAGACTGCTAGTGGGAAGTTTGTTCCCACCCAACGTTATACTGGACGTGAGTGTGTGTAGAGGGGAAGTGGTCCCTGGGATCATAGCTGCCCCCATGATCAGGCTTTCACTAAGCTGGCAAGGTAAAGCTTCCGAATGCTTGTCTGTGCTCCACCAAAAATGGTATCCTTTGTGGCAATGCCAAAGCATAACCATGGACAACTTTAAAATGAACTGTGGCTTCTGCCCAGCCTCAGCCCAACAGCCCCCAGACCCAACACCAAGTCATTCCATGGCCTCTGCAAGCCTGCCTCCACCGGCCCCATCGGCCCCCACCTGCTTCTCCAAGCACTCAAGTGCCTGGGCTCTGAGTGCCGCCCACCCGCCCGCTCGCACGCCCACCTGGGTGTCTAGCCACCATCAAGGTGATTGTGAAGTACTAAAGGCTGTGCACTTTCCTTTCCACAGAAATAATCACCGGGAGCCCCTTTGATTTGTAGGGAAAATCGGGGCTTCTTGCTGTACTTCCTGTCAGGCCGGCCCTTTGAACAAGCTCACTCCATAATTTAGAGTTTGAATCTCGTTTTAAATGGCAGTTAAAAATTGTATGTGGCAGTTCACAATGAAATTTAGCTTGACAGCTTGGACATAAAACTAAAAATAAATGACTTCACATCCAAATAATAAGTAATAACAATGTTAGCCTGCATAAGAATAGCAGGGCTGGATTCAAATACAATATTAATTTTAGGAATATGAGTGACTGGGGAGAGACAGAGGCAAAGAAACAAACCCTTCATATAGCAATCGTCTCCTCTTATCCCCCAGGCAACTGGCTGCCTTTCTCCTCAGACGCTCAGCAATTATGTGGTGTAATGGAGGCAGCGCAAATAAGCAGAAAGATTTTATTAAACCAAATGAGCAAATCATCTGCGTATTATTGCGATTTGATTGACACTGACAAGTGTCGAGCAGACGCGGAGGTGAATATGATGAAGGAGCTTGCAGAAAAGCTCTTGATAATGTTACTCTTGATAAAGTTGCCCGGCCACCCTCACTAAGTAAATAAAGGGGAGAGGGGGATGACGCATATTAATTTCCCCAGTTTGCAGCCTACTGGAGGAGAGGGGGGGAAAAGTTGCAATGGGTTCAGCGGATGGCATTTTCTGTGAATACCGAAATTGCATCCATGATTCGCAGAGACTTCACGATAATATATTAATATTAAAACTAAAGGTCATTCCACATAACAGTTAAGCTGCCTGAGCTTCAACCTTTATACCAATAACAGACTCTGGAAAGTAAGTGGGAAATATCTGAATACTCTAAAAAAAAAAAAAATTTTTTTTTTAATTTTTTTTATTTGGGAGGATGTCTGGCTAACGTGTGCTCAGGTGGCCCCTCACCCACCTACCTTCTCCTGGGACAATTAAAGGGCTACCTCGAGGATGGCTGCATCTGAGACAGCTGGTGCTGCCGAGAGGAAAGGTGATTAATTGCCACAGGCCTTCGGGCCCTCGCACATCGCCGCGTTTCACTAATGATTCCCTTATGAGCTGGGGCGCGCGCGCTGCCACCGACCGTGCTCACGGAGTCAGCACAAAACTTTCCTTGGCTGCTCGGGGCGCTTGGAGCAAAGGGCCCAGCACGAGGCAGGCTCTGTCTAGGCCGATTTACAGGGAGACCTGCCTGGAGGCAGGGGGCTGGCCACGATGACCTCTGGAGCTCCCTCCAGGGGCTGGTGTGCTCCGATTCTGTCAGTCGGGCGGGCTCAGACAAAAGAGGGTCCTGGCTGGGTGGGCGAGCCGCCCGGTGGGTCCGGAAGTTTCCCAGGAAGAGAAGCTTAGAGAAGAAAACTGGGAGATGTGCGTTGACGGAGGGGCTGTCCTCATGGGGCAAAGCGCCATTTCCGTGGAGCGAAGCCAAACCCATGTCCAGACAAAGCAGTTTTTCTTGCTGGAAAGTTTATCCACCCTCGTCACGTGGGCAGGTTCACAGTCTGGTCTGCGGAGGCCGAAGGCGGCGTGGACAGAGCATGGTGGGCTGGAGGCAGCTGGGGCAGGCTGGCCAGCTTCCTAACTCCGCCTCCAGTGGCCTCGGTGGTAGCTAGCTGGACGTTGGCCACAGTGGGCGTGTTTACACCACAGAAATGGGCAGACACTATACATCAGGGCTCCCCCTGCACCAGCCGGGCTTTAAACAATGTCTCAGCACTGCACTGGCTGACTCAGGCAACATACAGGCGATTTCACTTTCAACAAGTAGCTGGGCTGTTGCTATGGTTACCAGCGCTTCCTCGTGTGGGCGTAGTACCCCGCTTATTTTACCTAGAACTTGGTCTTCATGAACTCCCGTGTGGTGCAAAGCAAGAAGTGGGGAAAAAGGAAGACTAGATTAGATCCAACCGAATACAATAATTCTAAACTTCTCCAGGCAATTTTCTACCTCTTTGGAGAAAAGAATTTGGGCTGTGATTTCTCCGTCTTCCACCTGCCCAGCCAGCTTCTCTCAGAGGTGGCAGCGGAGTCAATGGGGTAGGCGATGGCAGGTGTCCCTTGGCCACTGGCTACTGCTCACCGTACTGTATTCTAAAGAGGAGCTTGTGACCTGGTGGGCCTCCCTGACTGTCTCAGCCTCAACGCTGGCAGGTGGACGCCCCTCCCCCAACCCTAGGAGCGTCTCTCATCTCCTGCTGTGGAGCCTCGGTGCCCCTCCTGGAGGCAGAAACTCCAGGCTGCTGCCACGCAGCGAGGGGACAGAATGGAGTGGAATGGGACGCAGCCTGGACGGCTGCCCGCCTCCTCTGCCTGACCACTCACCACCCACCTCGCTTTGCTGTGACCTAATCGTGGCTGGTGGGAGGCAGATGGTCAGTTCCAGGGTTCCCAGGGGACTTGGGGCAGAAATACCGCTTCCTTCCGCCTCCCCCATCCTGTCTGTCACCTCTCCCCTTCTCCTGGTTCAAGTCCGGAGCAGGGAATAATGCCTTCCTCCTCCCACGTCTGCCCCGGCCAATTCCTCTTCCTTGTGGTTTTTAAACCGACTCATGACCCATTGGTGGGGGACGAAATACAGTGGGTCAGAACCAGCGCTAGTCAAAAACAGAGTTTTAAAAGAGAAAATACCACATATAAGTAACAAGGCTAAGAACTGTTCTCTGAAATTTGTTTTGACCATATATGTGTGTATGTGTGCTTTGGTTAAAATGTAAGATGAATTTCTTACTGTGGGTCACGAGGAAACATGTTTGAAAGCCACAATTCTGCATCGTGTTTTCTTGTCCCAGAGCAACAAGCCACACATCCCACGGGCACAAGGAGACGTGCCCACACAGGGACACCTCCAAGCACTGTGGCTCCCAAGCTTGGCTCCTGATATGCTAACTGAGGAGATAAAATAATTGAGAAAATCTTCCCAAGACAAGTCTGGCTCGCCACACAAAACCCAGTTTCGAACGTCAAGCACTGAGTATAACTCTTGCTCTTGCATTCCTTCTGGAAAAAACGGTGACGTTTCCTCTCTCGTCAAGGAAGACCCATGCCTCCAGCCCAGTGGAGAGGGGATCACATTCAGAAAGCCAAAGGAAAAAAGCGACTAGCATTTTTTTCAAGATACTTCTCCTGTTACGCTCTGTCTTTCTCATGTTACATACTGTCTAAGAGGCTATTTTGCTGAGCCCCCATCTACTGGTCGCCCCCCCTTCACTTAGCCTGAGGCCCATGGGAAGCCATGGACCCTAAGCTACACATTTTATCATGAGTTAGAGCTGAACTGCCCCACTTCTGAGAAGCTCTGTTCTGTGCCCTGGTTGCTGATATGCTTGGCTTCAATGAGCAAGTCTAGTGAGACTGTGAAAAGTCACACCAAATCAACCACTTGGGGGCCTCTTCCAGCAGGACAGGGTTGGGGCTGTCCTTGCAACCCCTCTAGACTGTAAGCTTTAGGAGGGCAGAGAACACATCTGCTTTATCCTGACTCGTCCCCAGTCCTAGCAGAGTGTCCGGGGCACAGGGTAGGCCCTTGATAAAACCGTGTGGAATCAAGTGAGCATGGACTTACGTGGGAGAAGGGCTGAACCGCCTATATTTCTTTTGAGTATCTGTAATGGGGTTCAGGGAATAGGGTCAAATGTGATTCTCAGACAACGTCACATCACTGTATTAAACAAGTCAAAAGCCCCTTTTGTGTGTTTTTTTATGCATTTGCTATCAGGCAGAAAGTTTAGAGACAAATTCAGTGATGTCTGGTTTGTCTACTAATCTTACGTTATCACTTTTGTTTCTTGTCTTAGAAGATTCTATTTTAAGAGCTCATCATTTAAGATAAATTTACAGCCCACAGTGTGATACAGCAGAGTATCGGATGCCCTTACATAGCATTACAGCCAGTAAAAGTGAGATACACGCCCGTCGACATACTCTATGCCCTTTTGTTATAGAATACACATAATGATAACATCATTCCCTATTTCATGTGAATGCTGGTCTGAGGGAAAAATAAACGAGGCTATATATTTTTTGGAATAGTATGTCTTTAAAGCCTAAGACATTTCAAAGGATAAATTCAGCCGGATATATCTCTTCTACGTTAACTGCCGTTTCCCTGTGTTTCCTGTTAAGGGAACTGGAAACCACAGTTGTAGGATAGCTGCTGTCTATAAGATATATGGATTCTCATCCTTGCTTTTTATAGCCCACCATAAGGCAAACTTTGTTTTGAACAGCAGAATTTCCCCGAGGACCACTTCCAACCCCATTTCCCCATTGCCTGTGCACAGTGCAGACTTTGTAACCTGGCACTCGAGACTGACATACGCTGAACCTATACAACTGTCCCAATCTTATTTACTCGCTCATCCGGTCACTCCACCAGGAAAAACCTATTAAGTACCAGAATATGAGCTAAGACCTTGGCAAGACACACATAGCCTCTCCCCTTCTAGAATTTGCATTCCAGCAGAGGAGAGAAAGAAGTAAACAAATAATTATAGACCGATTGGTGCTCTGAAGGAAGTCCCCAGGGTGACGGGTGGCGGAGAGGGTGGCTTTAGGGAGCTCTGTGGCGAAGGCCTGTATGGAGGCAGATTTGGATCTGAGAGCCAGTGACGGGGAGGGCCAGGTGACAGCTGAGAGGACACAAGTGCAAGGCCTTGGGGACAAGCACCTCCCGACAGAGGAGGTGCGCTGGGGGGAGCACCCTGAGGACAGCTGGGACTGGGCAGCTGGAACCAGCTCGCACAAGGTCTTGAGGGTGATAGTGAGCAATCTACTTTATGTTAAAAGCTATTTGAAGTCAAATATCACTCTGTGTAGTGGCTTTATTCATAATTGCCAGAAAATAGGGAAACACTCAAACGTTCCATAACGACTAAACGGGTCAACAAGCTGGCACATCCATTTAAAGCCGTGCTACTCAGCACTACAAAGGAACAGACGACTTACAGACGCAACGACGTGGGAGCCCTTCAGATGCATCGTGCCAAGTGCATCAGTTACCTATGGCTGCGTCAAAAAGCATCCGCAACTCAGCAGGGGCAGCAAATACTGTCTTACCTACCACGTATCTGAAAGGACGGCAGGAAATATTTAATAAGCGGCACAACAGCCAGTTGTGGAAGCTGCAGCTAGGTTGCTGTCTTACTTCTAGAGAACCAAAGAGAAAGTTTCATCGTTCTTCACACATGAGCCTCATCCATGGAGCTTTGCATAGTGGTAGAGACGGAACCATGCAACTCACAGTATGCGGCAGCTGCATTACTTGTTGGGTCAGGTGGGAAGAGAGGATGGCCTGTGACATAACACGGCCGTGATGTGCGTGAGGTAGCGTGTGACTGATAAGAGCTGTGGCAGCGCGTACACAGCCTCAGAGCCCCGTGCTGGTTCCCCATGGACACCTACGTGACTCCAGGCCCATGATGCTTCAGAGCCTCAGTTTCCCTCACCTACAGGAGCTGTGGCTCAGACCCCATCTCTAAGGACCCTTCTATCTATTGTATTAGCCATCATTCTGTGATTATCTAACACGCTGCTGCTTGTGTGGTGCCGTCTCCTGCATTCCCAGGCGGAGCTGGGGCCTCCCTCAGCCCTCAGCACATCCAGGCCCATCTCCCAGGGCCACTAGGGCACCACCTCTACTATTTCTGCCACATCTGCTGGCCACCTGCTCTATGCTTACTTAATCTTTTAATTCAAATGAATTCACTTTTTTAAAACTTAAATTTAAGTATGTTTATTTTTAAAGTAAATATGTCGTAATGGTAAATGGGGGGAAAAATCAGTGAGAGTATCAATTAGAAGCCAACTGTAAAATAAATACAATGAAAGCAAAAGCAATGTTGCCAATTGCAGCTGGAGACTTGGGGGTCTGTGTCTGCTTTTTTTTTTTTTTTTTAAAGAAAGGTCTGTATACTTGTATGTCTGCCCAATTTTGCCTGAAGAGAGGTACCAAAGACCTACTGGCTCTTAACTGAGACAGTTTCCGTACTTTATCTAAAGGCTTCAAAGATAACGGAAAAGGGGATGACCTTGTGCTTTGGCGATTCAGTGTCACTGAATGCCATGTCTGTGTGCCATCTAATACCACTGCCCATTATATACACAAGTGTGCCCTCCACACTTGGGAAGTGTTGACCTTGGCATGCGTTACAACTATTTATTTTGGAGTTGGTTCCCTTAGCTGAGCCCCTGGAGACCATGTGTGTTCTGGCTTATCCATCTCTGCATCCCTACCAGATGTCCCTTGTCACCTCCTCCAGAGGGCTTAGTGGCACCTGGCACAGGTCAAGCCCTGAGGAGGGGTGAGAAGAGCGAGTGGGGAGCCCCCATCGCCAGCCAGCGGGGGTGGTACTTTATCGGTATCGGTATCACTACATCAAGGAGCTTCGTCTGAGGCGCTAGAGAAAGGAAAGGAGCATACCAAAGGAGAAAATGGCCCAAGTTCAGGTCCTGTTTTGAGATGATTTGAGAGATTTTGAGTCTCCAAGTGGGTTTAAGGCTGCAAAACAATAGCTACACAGAACTAACATTTAAGAGCTGTGAAAATTTTAGGTGGTGTATTGTTTTAAATGAAAAGACAGGGGGGTTTAGGGTTTCCAATTTTTTTTTCATGAAAAATTAAAGCTGAGCCTCTCCTGTAATGGGACAAAGCTGAGTAAAGAGGTGCCTTAAAGGTCCACACAATAACTTGTACACGCGTGTTCACAGCAGCGCCATTCACAGTTGTCAATTCACAATGACCACCGGCCGATAAACAGGCAAACAAAGGGTGGTATTATCCATATGCTAGAATAGTACTCAGCCACGAAAAGGGTAAAGCAGATACTCATCCATGCTACAACATGGATGAACCTTGAAAACATTACACTAACTGAATAGCCAGGCACCAGAGCGCACATATTATATGATTCCGTTTATAGGAAATGTCCAGAACAGAGAGCTCTATTGAGAGAAAGCAGATAAGTGGTTGCCAGGGCCTGAAAGGAAGATAGGGCGAAGGGCAGGGGTGACAAAGGGGTGTGGGGTTCTCTTTTGAGATGATGAAAATATTCTAAAATTGATGTGGTATGCGAACGACATTGCAGTAAAGCTGGTACCAAAAAAAATAAAAGCTTCGAGGAGCGCAGCTTTGTAACCCAGCTGGGAGGGTGACGGGTGGTGCCCGCTGATGAAATATGCTTAGAGCAGGGGTGCTCAGCCCTGGCAGAACATGAGTCACCCGGGGAGCTTCGAGAACTCCGATGCCCACCCCACCTGAACTGCTCTTGTCAGCCGCTCTGGGGGGTGCAAATGACCTTCCAAACCTCCCCAGGTCATTCTGAGAGGCGGCCGAGGCTGGGAACAGGGGCTCAGAAAATTCACAAATAAAGAGGTTAACTCAGCCCAGATCCATGCCTCTGCTGGTCACCAGACTGGCCCCCTCTGTCCCGGATAACCCCTCATCCTCCCAAACGCCCCCTTCTCCACTTTGTGACCTTTAAGAATAAGGCAGCTATGTGAGAAGCTACCTGCTGAACATCATCAGTCATTAGGGAAACCAGCCCAAACCACAGTGAGGTTCCACTGCACACCCATTAGCATGGCTACTATCAAGTGCCAATAGTACTGATAGAAGTGCTGGCGAGAATGTGGACAAATCAAAACCCTGTACATTGTTGGTGAAAACGTCACATGGCGCAGCCTCTGTGGAAAACAGTATGATGGCTCCTCAAAGAGTTAAACTTAGAATTACTGGGTACCTGCTCCCCCCACCCCCCCAGTTCTAACCCTAGGTGTAGGGCCAAACAAACTGAAAACAGCCACTCAAGCAAGTCAAGTCCTCAATGTCGTCGAGAGATTCTTTGAAAATTGCAACTTTAAGCGAAACGCCATATAATGAAACCAATTTTACCGCCAGCTAATTGATAGAAACAAGAGTTCCTATGGCATATTATTTCTGGTCACAAAAACATCACCAAACTTCCACATAAAGACTCAGGACACTTCTAATATTAAGCATTGAAATAAATGTGAGCAATGCATACATTTAAGAAAGAGTAATAATAATAAAAACAAGTAAGATCACTTTTTCCCAACATGCTTTTTCCAGCTCAGAGCCGAGGGTGGCCGGACTCTCTCCCACAGCTCAGGACAGGATCCCCCACTCTGAACAGGACGCCCCTCCATCTCAGGGCCACTCTCACACACCCACACTCTCACTGGGACAATGGGGACACGCCAGTTCACTTCACACGCACATCTTTGGGAGGTGGGAGGAAACCGAAATCCCTGGAGAAAATCCACACAGATATCGGGAGAACCTGCAAACTCCACGAAGACAGTGGCCCCGGCCAGGAATCAATTTTTTTTCTCATCAACGTTATAACAGAATGATGCTAACGAAACATTGAGGACCTGACCTGCTGTACAGCATGTACATGTTCATAGCAGCATCACTCACAATAGCAAGAGGGAAAAACAACCCAGTTGACCATCAGCAATGAATGGGTTTGGAAACTGTGGTATATACATAAAATGGAATATTAGTCAGCCTAACAAGGAATGAAATTCTGGCATATGCTACAAAATGGATGAAGCTTGAGGACATTATACTGCGCGAAATAAGTCATAAAGGGACAAACATTGTATGATTCTGCTTATACGAGACACCTAGAAGAAGCAAATTCATAGACACAGAGAGAATAGGTCACCAAGGGCTTGGCAAAAGGGGAACTGGGGACTTGCTGTGTAATGGGTGCTGAGTTTCTGATTGGATGATGACAAATTCTTGAGATTGATAGTGATGATGGATGCACAAAATTACGAATGTAACTGAATTGCACACTTAAAAATGGTCGAAATGATGAATTTGGTATTATGGTTTTTTTAATTGTTGGTAAAAATATACATAAGAACTGAAGGGGGGAAAAAGTCAGCTACAATGGCAGGCATAGGGAGATGGTTCCAAACCCCACAGGGAACAGACCCGTTAGAAGCAGCCGGGGGAAGGGCGCGCACCTCCGTGGGATCAGGTCCTGCGATGGCGGGCTGCTCACTCCTTCTCCCTGTACCTCAGTTCCCTCATCAACAAAAGGATAACAACATGGTCCACCTGTTCGAGGGTGAGGCTAGACCCACTGAAAGAATCTGTCAGGCACTCAGCACAGAGGCTGGTACCGTAAGCACCCAATGACAGCGGCTGGTACCACCACCACCATCGTCCACACCCACAGTGAGTGTCTGCCTTGTCTGACCTCTATTCAAAAGGCAGGGTGTGTTTTGGAAGTGATGAGAATGTTCTGGAGTTTGACAGTGGTGATGGTTGCGCAACCTTGTGGATATACTAAAAATCACTAAATTGTACACTAAAATGGTGAGTTTTTACCATATGTAAATTATAGCGACATTAAAAAAAGGGGGGGCAGGGCGTATAATCACATAGCTTTCCATAAGGTAGACACACAATTAATTAAAATAAGGGACACATATTTACTAAGCGGCAGAGTCACAGCCCCAACGGCAGACAAAGAACTGAGTGCTGCTGCTACTTTGTAAGATACCCCCCAACCCTCCCCACCCACCCCCCGCAGCCATGGTGTCAGTAACCAGTAGGGGCTGGGACCCTGGGGAACCTGTTACCTCTGTTCTCTTAGGGCAATGAGAGGCCACAGCACGGACCCACCTCTAATCTGCCCTGAAGTGAGAATGGACCCCCACGAAGTCCAGCACGAAAGATGTCGCGCCTGTTTAGCCACACGGGGGGCCGATACCTGCCACCATTGGCTGGGAGAGCAGTCAGCCTGTCTGCAGCCTCTCCCCACGCAGGCAGCAAGGAGGCCCGAGCACCTGCCATCACCTGCCTGCCAGCAGGCAGTGTGCAGGGCAGGGGACCCTTTTAAGCACAAAGTCAAGGAAGCCTGGGACCAGCCATCTCCTGTAGGGGACTGTCCCCACCACAGCCTTGGGGCGGCCATGTGTGGCTCATTAGTGGCCCACTGAGCAGGAAGGAGGAGGCAGGATCTGCCGTAGCAAATCCGAGGCAGAGCTGCTGGGAACAGGGCTGGGGCAGCAATAGACTCGGGTTCACTGACACCCCAAGTCCACAGTCTCCCCCACTCCGCGGGTCCCACCTACCTGCAGCTTCCTTGTTGTCTCCTTCCTGGAAGCTCTTTTCGTCTGGGCCAAACCTGCAGGGCCAAAGGGATGGAGGAAGACGGTCACTCAGCAGCCCTCCCAGCCTCGGTTTCCTTATGGCTGAACACAGGCTGACCACACTGGCTTTTGAGGGGCTACAGAGACAGGGAGGAGGGAACATGCAAATCACTAGGAGGTCAGCGCTGCGAGTGGCACGTGCTTTGTGGTGCTAACTGCAGGGGCAGCACTGCTTCGGCAGGGCCGCGGGGTGCTCTCCTGGGTCAGGGCATCCACACCTGGCAGCTGCTGGGCACCGTTCTGGAGTACTTCCACCTGGGAGACCCAGTGGCCCAGCCGGCAGGCCGAGAGGTGGCCCTGCTGGAGGGGTGCGTGGAATCAAGCCATTGGTCGCGTTGCGGGGAAGAGGAGCTGGGAAGAGGGCAGATTCTAAGGTTTCTCTCAAGCCATTCCGGGACCCTGGAATTCTGGGAATGGATGGGCATGTTTTCCTTTTGGGGCAGGAGAGACAATGCCCGGTCACGATGACCGTGTGTTAAGGTGGAAACCTAGCAACACCCACCCTGAATCCCAACAGCAGTTGATGGAAAATGTGCAAACGATGGCAGCCCAGTGAGCATGTGGGCTCTCAGGAGAGGGGAAGAGAGAAAGCTGGCATTTCAGTCCGCAGGCTCGCATGACGGGGTCCACAGGAAAGTTATCCAAAACAACGAAAAGGTCAATGTCATTATGAGTATTTAGGAAAGACATAGAATGTACTTGAAATACCTCAATAAAGCGTTTGAACTTAAAAAGGTGAGGTGCGATAAGTCCCCTGACCCTTGTAGTTTGTCAGGTCTCCCTGTGTTCTGGGACCAGGGAAGACGGGCAGGAGGAAGCCGGGGGCTGAGGCTCAGGTGCTCAGGCCATTTGCTGGAGGAATGAGAGCCGGGCCTCTGATTCCAGCCCCTGTGAAGTTCCCACAGGTATTTATGGGACCTTTGTTGGCCGGATGGTGGGAAAAACATGGGGGAAAGTTATGGGGACTGTGAGGAGCAGGATTCCATTTGGGATTTGCCCCCCACTCACTGTGGAACTGTGACCAAGCTGGCCTCTGTCTGGGCCTCGGTTTCCTCATCTGTAAAATGGGGCCGGGAAAGAGGGTCTGCAGGACCCCTTCTTGCTCCAGGAACCCAGTGATGATTTGTGAATAGTTTTTCTAAAAGCAAGACAGCCTCTCTTTTCCACCTAAGTATTGGAAAGAAAGACTCACACGCTTCCCAAACTAAGCAGCACTCTTTCCTTCTCAATCTCACTTTGATTCTGCTCTGAAATCAGCTTCCTAAATTTCTTAGGACCCCAAAGTTGTGCGTTTTCTAATTCCAATGTGTTTTTAAGTATTCGTGTATTTAAGTGTTAGTGAATTCTATTTATAAGGATCAAAGCATGTTTTTTGGCTTTAAGACTAAATGGTTTGATTATCTGGTGGCTTTTTTTTTTTTTTAAGAAAAATGACAGATATCAGCCCTTAGAAAACTCAGCTCACGTCGAGGCCTCCGTGGCATTATCGCCTCCTTTAATATTGCTGATAGTCTCTTGCAAATGTATCACAAGCTGGCATTTATTAGTGCGAGGCACAAGGAAGGGGCATGTTATTTGATTTGAATAACAGCTCGGAGCTACAGTTTGAGTCCAGAAATATATTAGTCAGAAACAATCTCATTTAATAACACAGAAACTAATAAAAGAAAAGTATTCCAACTGATTCAGAATTGAATTTATGAATATTGCTTTAGCAGGATTAATGATCAAAACCCCAACCTGTTTGTCACGTTATAACTGACTTTTCCATTTAAATGCAAAACCAGAAGTCAATGAGTCCCAAGGATTGTATATCGCTTTGAAGAAAACCAGTTCATTTTACATGTAAGCTTCCAAATTGGCAATAAACTTTAATTACAGGGTCAGATAATCAAATTATAATCAAATAGCCTCACATAAAAATCTATGTCTGAAATTAATGAGACACAAGCCTGCCACTTGCTATCACTGCACCTCTGTAACTTACTAACAGACATTTCATTTTCATTTAAAGTCACCTTAAGGACTTTCTCCTCACTTTCCGCCATGTAGCTTAATTTGATTTGGAAAACATTTCATTCTTAGACCATACAGTCCTTTAGATTTTCATGTGCATCTCTATCCTTCCCCTCTCCCTCTCACCCTGGGGAGGTCTCCCTTATAACTGACAATGGGATTGCCAAATGGGCTCTACTGTAAACCTTTCCAACTGTGAGGTGAGTACATATCTACCTGCCCGTGTTGGGAAGAACCTTTAACCTGGTGTCAGATGTCATCTGACAGAGGCAGCAGCCACACCGTGGTGCTGAATGGCCCGGGAAATTGTCCCAGAGGAAAAAAATGTGTATGGCTTTGAAATACTTACATCATTTTGAAATCAACACATCCGTTGGCAAGTGAATGGCATTAACGCTTAGACTTGCTTCACTGTCTCATTAGCCACGAACAAGCAGCATTCTAAGGTGGGCTCTAAAACCTCTGCATTTTATCTTTTAAAAAAAAAGATTTTATTGGGTAATTGGGGGAGGGAACAGCATTAGGGAATCTGGGAAGGGGATCAGACAAGTTGCTGTCCTTTTGTTCTTCAGTCGAGTTGTGGGTGATGTCGCTTCACTGGCCCATGTTGGTGTTATCATTGCGCTTTTCCCGGGTGAGGCAGTTGCTTGCCGGTCATTGGACGGCCGCTCACGCTAGCTCACGGGAGCCCACTGTAGCTTATGGCAGCCCACTGCAGCCCCGCTGCAGCCTACGCCGTCGCTGGCATCTCACGGCAGCCCAGCTCCAGGTCGAGCTGTTGTTCACCATCTTAGCTGTAGAGGGCAGTGTCACTGACCCTCGTGTGGGTTCCAAACCGGTGGCCATGCTGCTCAGAGCTGGTGTCCCAAGCCAACTCTTAACCAATACGCCACTCGGCTGGCCTGCATTTTATCTTTAAAAGTGGTTTCTTTGTCTTCTTCAGTAACAGTAGCTTTTTGTGTACGATTGAAGAGGAGCCAGCTGCTGGGGCTTCCTCCACCTGGCAAGCGGGCAGGCTGGGACCAACTAAGAATGATGAGCTGAGAGGCTCAGAGAGAGGGATGTAAAACGGACACTCTTCTATCCTTGACATGCCTTCTTTTTCTAAAAATTGGACTTTCCTAGGGCTTTCCCATGTTAGGCAATAAATGGGGTGCCTCGTATTGGACAGAGTCGCCAGATAAAAAGATTTTTAGCATAAGTATATCCCAAATACTGCATGGGACATACCTATACTAAAGAAAATAATTCCTTGTGTATCTGAAATTCGCACTGAATTGGACATCCGGTATTTTTATGTGCTGACGCTGGTGATCCCAGGCTGCAATCATGACAATAGATGTTCTTGGAGTGTTCAGAGCTTGGTGTCTTCTGAAACAACATTTCATGGTGATTACCTCAACATTTCCCAAGCTTGCCCAGTCACCCCCTCACGAGAATCGGTGGGGAGCTTAAGGCTGCAGGCGCCCAGCCCATCAGGGAGCTGCCAATTCAGCAATTCCAAGGTTTGGCCTGGAAGTCTGTATTTTGACAGATTTCCCAGGTGATTTCTGGTATTGGATAAGTCTGGAACGTATGGCAAATGTCTCCTGTCACGACATTCCTGAGAAGCAGGTGGCAATGAAGTGCAGGAGGTAAAGCCATGTCAACTTTCATTTCCAGCCGGAAAAATCATGGCCCAGGAAAATGTGGGGAGTTGCTCAGCTGTATTCAGAGCCACGCACCTATTGAAATGCTGGCCTCAAAGTATTTTATTTCATTGTTGCATAAAGTAAAAGGTCATTTGGCTTAGAGATGGACAGGTAGAAGGCATGTGACCGGGCAGTCTGTCAGTGTCATCATGTTCTCTGCTGCTTTGTCTGGCGTGCTCAAGGGTCCTACTGTGTGGTCCTGAGCTGTGGGGTGTCTGTCACGTCTGCCTTGGGTTTGTCACCTGTAATAAGGAGAGCCCTCCCCTGCCTCAAGCCTTCTCTACAGGTTCACCTCTGGGGTCAAAGACAGAGCTGAGCTGAAAACCTGTGAGGGCAGGTCCCTAGTGTGGGAGTGGAGGGAGGGCACCCTGCAGGTGACCAGCCCCTCCCCCCTCCCAGTGCCACTCCAGCCCCCACGGGCCCCCAGGGGCGTGTACAAGAAGCTGACTGGTACCGGAGGCAGGTAGGGCACAATCTCCATGTAAGCCAGCAGCACCTGAGCCTCCCCCCTCTCAGCAGGTTACATGTGCTTTAAACAGAACCTGCAAGGGTGTCAAGGTGATGAGAACATTCAATAAAAGTGGAGAGGCCCTTAGGTCACGCCCGCACTGCCTGGCTCTGGGCTTGAAGTCAGCCACTCACATCCTGCTCCCAAGAGGTGTTCACCTATAGAAGTATGAGTCAGACAAACACGAATGAGGCCTGGCGTCACCATCCACGTTTCATGTCACCCTAGCCAAGCACGCAGGAGAAAACATGGCCAGGAACTGTTTCTTCCTGAGAGACTCCAGCTTCTAGAAGGAGGCCTAGGCCAGGAGCACCCTTTTGGGTGTCGGTTTGATCCCCAGCAACTAAAGCAGTCACACTTTACTGCCACAGTAAAAACACCCTCTTTTGGTAACCGTACAATGATGACTGGGCCAGCAGTCAGAGCGGCAGGTCCCCACCCTGTCTCCTGCCATGGCCGTGACCTCGGGCAGCTCTCGTCTCTGGCTCACCTTCCTCTCAGGTTCCATGTGGCTTTCATGTTCTGGGGTTCCCTCTGATGGGAGATAGTCAATTAGGCACCTGCGCAGATCAAAGAAACCCAATTTAATTTCTCCTTTTTCACCTAACGTCTGTTATTTCTGTCCCGTCTCTTTCTAAAATTAACCCAAAGTGACTTCTGTGCAATCCTCAAGGAAGGTCTGCTTCTCACTATCTCTTGAGTTGTTTCTACTCTATAAGAACAACGGCTGAGGGGTAATACAGAAAACGTATCAGTTCTGAAGGAAATCATCTGTCCTCAGCCTCTGCCCTCAGCCAGTGTACTGACTCCTTCAATCACACCTCACATTCGAGAGGTGTTGGGATGTTTTTCAAAGACCTAATGAACGTGGTTGCCTCTTACACTGTTCTGAGGCCTGGCCTCCAGAGGAGCCCAGCTCAACCTTACAAGACATGCAGGACAAGGCAAAGCATCTGTGAGAACCAAGTGTGGCCACGGTGTGGGAGAGGGACCAGCCAGTCATGGCCACGGGTGGCCTTGGGGATGAAGGGAAATATAAGTATCGCACTGAGCCTGTGGTGATGCCCTAATGACTAAATACGGACCTGCGCCAAAACGTGTCTTGCGGCCTGTTTTCCAGGGGCATCCCAGTCTGAGTCACCTACAAGGTAAAGAATTCATCACAAAACGTCTGAGCTGCTGTTGCTACTGCCTGATGTGTGGCGAAGTTCCCCTTAACACCCGGGAACGCCATTCACCATTACGCCGAGCTCTCTCAGGAGCGGTGAACACGTGGGACTCCGAAAGTTAGATTTGGGTTCACATGTGATGTGAAATTCTGGGAGGGCGACCCTGGACGGGTCTCAGAGGCCTCAGAGGTTCACACCCTCTTTCATCCAGAAGTTCCATGGCTAGGGGTTCATCCTAAGGCATATCTGAACAAAGCTCGTAATTGTGAAACATTGGGCATCTTATATGGAGTAAATACATCATGGCTCGTTCACGTGACAGAATACCCTGTGGCCATTCAAGGTCACAGAGGAGAATATGCAGCCACATGGGAGAGATGTCTGTCTCCTGTGGGTTAGTGAAAATATAGGGAAGGCCATTTTTATAAGGACAACATTAGCACTCTTTACACCATAACAGCGGTCATCTCTGGTTGATAGAATTTGGAATACTGTAGATTCCTTAGTCCTTTTTGTCTTGTGTTCCAAGTTTTCTGCACAAAACAAATATTTTTTTCTACTACTTTTTGTAATTAGGAAAAAGTTAGCTACACTTTCAAGGAGAAAAAAACAGAATAGGACAAAACTCTTACTGACCTTTAGGGAACTGACTTCCGTTTCCATTCTGTCATGAGTCAAAGGATTTCATGTTCACGGTATTTTGAAGTTGTTCTAAGCTCTATATCCACTGGTGACCTTGGTCTTTCTCCTTTCTTCTTTCTTGACCCATGCGGAAACATTCCAGCTGACAGGAAGTAGCAGCAACAGTTCCCTCTGATGTGTCGATTATGGGAAGTGTTCAGACCGGACTTATTGTGCTTATCACAGAACCTGACACATGGAAGGTGCTAATCAAATGTGTCAAATGAATACAAGAAAATGCGACCTTGCTATTTTTAAGGGCTTTTTATTGGTTTTCTTAAAATAGAAAAAAAAAAAGAAAAATAACATTTAATTCAATTTATAACAAACAGTGGTTTAAAACAGAAACGCCACACCAATTTTGGCTAAAAGGGTTCTAGTATATGCTGAACAGCTGCTGTTGTAGACACACTCTGAAACAACGTCCAGCAAAGTTACCCGTCTATGTGAAACAAACGGTGCGCGTAGGAGACAGGGTTTATGAGAGGCTGTGAGGCTCAAAGGCCAGGCTGTGGCTCAGAAAAATCTAGCAACGGCGATCAGGCTGTAGATGGAGCCATAACATTGCTGAATGGCACCCCGGCATGGGAGGTGGGGGTTTTGTGCTGTAAAAGCCAGATGTTGGGAAGTTTTTCGACTTGGGTTTCTGAGTGTGAACAACCAGAATACTCAGACTTTCTTATTCCCTCCGAAGCTGGCTGGGCTTGTAGAAGCCAAGGTGCTGGCTGGGGTGGATGGCGCTTTCCTTCTCCCGGCAATTATCACCTCCTCTCACCTCCTTCTCTGACAACTTCTCTGCTTGAGGACATCCTGGGGCTTTCAGTCCCACCTCAGCTGGTGAAATCGTTCAGAAAATCAGACCTGTTTTCACAAGAGCCACTGGCAGTGAGGAGCCTGGGACTCACCTGATGAAGCTCAGGGCGGGTTCGCACCCGCACGTGGGGCCTCAGTGGGCTGGGCGGCACCTCCTGTCCTCCCCAGGAAAGGCCTACACTTGACCAACTGCAGGAGCCCTGCAGTCAGGCCTCCAAAGCCCCCTGGACTCGGCTGAGCGCTCGTTTTCCTTTCTCCTCTGCCTCCTGTCTTCACCCTCCTCTCCTCTCTTCTCTCTTCCCGTTCCCTTTCTCTCCTCTGCCTTCCTCCCCTCCTCTCTCCCCCTTCTCTGTTCCTTCTCTCTTTCCACACACAGGTCCTTGAAGCTAGACTCTTGAGACAAAGGCCATGTCACAATCACCCTCCACATCTTGTCATCTCACTTCTTTCCTCCCAAATATTCCATGGCCCGCTCCCTGCCGTCATGCTGGGAAGTCCCACCTCGGCCTGTCATCCCATGGTGTGGGGCTCCCGCCTCCTCCCCCTGCGGAGCGCCCTAAGTGCAGGCCAGGGGAGGTGAGGCCAGCCCGGTGACCCTGCAGCTCCGGGCCTCCACGCACACCCTCCTTCCGCTGCCTGAGGTTCTGCTCATCCCTCCAGGCCCAGGTCACATGCACCACCTTTCATGCAGCCGTCCTCCCTCGCTCAAGTGGGACTCTCTCTCCTGAAGGCACACACTGCATTCGCCTTAGAACCAGGCAACTTGGGTGCACGTCTGCACAAGATGGTCGTTGGAAGGGTATCCCTGTTCCCCACTCGCTCCGTGCCCTCTTCCGAGGCTGCGGTGCAAGAGAAGAGGAGATACGTGCCAGGGACAGGGAGCTGCCCACGTGACTTCCTCTGCCCTGGGAGGGAGGGGCAAGTCCCTCCCAGGCAAATGGTAGCTTCAGGTCACCGTGTGCTGTGAAAGGATGTGTTCACATCACAAGCCCTCAGGCCAGGTCGGGGTGGTGGCGGGGAGGAGGGGCATGCAAGGGGAGGTGAAGATGGGAGCTAGATGCTGGGGGGTCCTTGAGAAGGGGCAGCGGGTTGGAAAACCACTGACCCTCAGATAGCTTTGTTGGGTCTTAGAACAGACGGCCCCGAGCCTCCTTTTCTGGAAGTGGGGGGGCGGGGCGGGTTGGAGAGGTGACCAGAGTGTACTGACAACTCAGGTACAGGATGGGGCTGGGCGGAAAAGGCCTTCGACAGCCCCGCCAAGTTTCCTGTCCCCAGGCCTGGCACAGGGGCACTCGGGGCCAGGATACCGACCTCCCACGTATCCGTCGCACGGCACCAACAAGAATCAGCTCGTAGCCAGTCTGGTATCTTCTGTATCCCTGCCTCCTTCCCCACCTTCTGTATTATTTTAAAGCAAATCTAAGACATCGCATCATGTCACTCCGTAAAGCATTTCACTTTTGTAATTAGAAATCAAAAGAATTAACCTGACTCATTCGGAAACTATCAGCCTATCCTCTGCTGTGGAAGCACAGGGTGAGGCTGGGAATAAAGTGTTAAGTCACTGTTGAGGGACTTAGATGACGTGTTCCCTACCCATGATTGTTAACAATGTTTAACCCAAAGGGCAGAGTCTCTCTAACAGAGGGCTTTCATTTACCTGTGGGAGGGGCTGTGTTTTGGGTCAGGGAATAGGGGGATATGTTTGACTCCTCCACAGTGTAGTGCTGGCCCTGGTAGGGAAATGACTGTCTGATATCTTCTCTAAACTTTCTTGCACCTTCTGCGCCAAATCCCTTAGGAAGCACTCAGAACATTATTTTAAATGATCTCTCAGGGGTTCACCAGCCTCTCTCCCCTCACCAAACACAGGGAGGTTTTGGAATTCCTGTGGCTGTAGCCTGCCACCACCGTCCCCAACAGACTGTGCTTGTTAAATGTCCACTTGGTCTCCCAGCCCCACCTGACGCCCGCTGGGACCTCCCAGCCCCCTACCCCCCCCCAACCTCCTTTCTGGGGTGAGTTGTTCTCCTGCTTTATTCATTTGGGTTAGGAACCCCACGACGTCCCACCTGGCTCACCATTTTCTTTTTCTCTTTCAAAACCATAAAAATGTTTGGGAGGGATTCTGGACTACATTAGGTGATCGTTTTCAATTTCCATGCGAGACATGTGGAAAGACTCACCTCCACTTACCGCTTATTTCCTGAGACGGCCTGACCCACGGTCGACACTACAAAATGGAAAAGACCTTCCCGGCAGTCAGCATGTCAGCACATTTCCCGTGCTGTCCTGCACTGACCTCGGCTCAAGTCAAAACTCACAGAAACACAGGACCTTGACGATCTGACCGGGTCCGAGGAAACTTCCAGTCCAGGGTGTCTGCCTCCTTCCAGAGACCGGGGGTCCCCAAACTCTGCAAAGCAAGATTGGGCCTGAGTTTGGGGGAGGAGGTGGGCTGGCACAGAGGCCTCTCTCTGTTTTTGCTAGGAACCGGAGAGAAAGCCCAGGGGGCTTTGTTGTATTTGCGAGACTGCTTCCTCTCTGCCTACTTGAGTCGATGGAGAAAAGTCATAAAATGCTGGCTACGTTGTGTTTTCCTGGTAAATACAAATGTGAATTGCTCTAGTGCGGAGAGTTTTTTAATGGCTGAGTAAATGTTTGACCTTCCGTGAGACTGCAGAATTGAGGTGTTCGTGTCTTTTTGCGTCATTAGCACACACAGGCTTGCGCGTGACAAGTTAAGGCAAGACGGACGGACGTAGAGACAAGGTCACTCCCAGAAGGTGGCAGCCACCGGGCAGGGAGCTGGACAGCTCTCTGTGCCTTTTGAGATGGGGATTCGCTGCAAAAGGCTGCAGTGGGAGATTGGAAAGGAGGGTCTTTGGGTGGAAGGAAAGCCTGGGTCTGCGGAAGCAGAGCCTGCGCCCTGGCAAGATGGGGTGAGGGGCTCTGAGGGTGCAGCGAGGAGACCTTGGGCTGTTTGGTGTGTGGGGCTGGCGGAGGCTGTGGAGGGGAAGCGAGAGCTGGGCTGCTGGCTACGAGAAACTTTTCTGTGATGGGCCTGGAATCTCTTCGGGCGTTTCCCCAGAGACTCCACGAGGATTTAGCTTTCTGCTCGATTGCTCCCGGTTGCTGCACGTGGCACTGATGGCTGGTCTGGCTATGTTTAGGTGAGGCAGCGGTGATGGTGCGCCCTTCAGGAAGCAGCAGGGAGGGACGCAAACTGCGCCCCTGGGCCTACAGAGCACAGGGTGCACCAAGAAATGACCTTCGGTTGGAAGACTAGACCCCTCTTTCCTTTGTGACAAGGAGCAGGTGACAGATGGCTGGCTCTCGTCCACCGCTGGCATTTGGGTCCGGGACCTTCAGTGTGTTCCCAGCAGCGTGTGGACAGCGGGCGCTGTGGGAACCCGCCGGTCTGGGAGCTGGTTTTCCCAGCCTCGCCTTAAGAGCTGCATGGACGCAGCCTGCTCTGCTGAGATGGGGTGCGCGGTGCAGGCGGGGAGGCGGGGAAGTGGAGCAAGGAAGGAGAAAGGCACATGTCAGCAAGTCCTCCATCCCTCGGTCCTGGGGACCTGGCGGGCCCCCCAGAGTTTCCTGGCATTGGGTTCTGAAGTAGGTAAGGCCAGCTGGCTCTGGAGAGCTTTGTCAAGCTGATGTCAGCCTGCGTCTTGGGGTCTTGTTTGCTGCCTGGGAGGTGACGGTGCTGGCTGGCTGAGACCCAGCTGTTCCTTTGGGGGCCCATGTGGAGGCTCTGGCCTCTGATAGGATCTTTCAAGCCAGTAAAGGATGGGGGGCAGGAAGGTAGGGCTGGGATGGAACAAGGGGTGGGTCTTCCAGCCAGAGTTGGTCTCTAGGGCAAGTCGTCAGGCCTTGAAGGAAAGAATTCGAGTTCACCTGGAGGATAGCGGGGGAGGGTTCCAAAGTTCTTTCCCTCCTACTGTGAAGTGTTTTGCAGAGCCCAGCCCTCCCTGGGGGGCGCTCTTCCATATGGGGTGTGAGGCATGCTTTGAAAAGGCATTCTTGACCCAGTACACCCACAAAGGCTTCTTCTCTGGAGGCAAAAAAATGCTCTCAAGCTCAAGTTTTATGCAAACACTTAAGAAGGCAGTCTTTCTGCCTCTTTGCATTACTTTCACTCCACATTCTCCATTCCAGGCCCAGCCTGGGGGAGGGAGTTAGGGGTTTGCCTCTGAAGCCAGGGATCTGTTGCAAGCGATGTGTGTGCACACTTGACTCCCACTGCTCAGGGCTTAAAGGTCATTTGCGTGGGAAGACTTCAAGTTTCTCCTTCTTTGGAGCTAAAGGATCTTTTCCTAGGGGCCTCCCAACCCCTCCAAGGCGGCAGGAGCCAACCCGGGGCACCCCCACCCAGTGTCTCAGGCACGCTCAGATGACCCGCTGCTCAGTCGGCTTTCTGGGCCCTGGGAAATCATCCCCCTGCAGGCCAGGGGCTAATGAGAGCTGATGCCTACTGCGTGTGCTCAGTACTGAGTGTGGGGGAGCTCAGGGAACCCCCACAGTAGTAACGACGTGAGATACTGCTCCTTACGATCCTCTCTAGAGGAGGAAACTGAGGCTTGGGGAGAGGATGGAACGTGCCCAGGGCTGCCCCGCCAGGGAGCAGGGGGGACTGGGAGTCACACCCAGGCTCTCGTCCCCTCAGCCCCTGTCCCCGCCGACCTGCGCAGACTCAGGGGCTTTGGTTTTGTGCCGTGGGATTGAGAGCTTAGCATCTTCTGGGGGAGTCTTGGTGTGGGGGGAGCTGATGGAACGAGATTCTTCCTGGAAGCCGCATGGGGCTCTGGAACCAGAGAACGCTTAGAGGAGCAGCATCACAGCTGTGTGCTTGTCCATAAGTCCTCACTCCATGAGCATTCCTGGGGCCCCCCGCTGGGCCACCCCAGCAGTGATGGACGGGGCAGCTTTGAGCATCTTCACCCAGCGCGTGTGCCACGCCAGGCCCAGCTCTCGGAGCTGAAGATAAAGATAAAAAGACAGAGCCCTTACTGCTGGTGATGCTAAGACTTATGCCCGGGTGACTAAATCCTATGTAGCATGTGGTGCGGGGGAAAAGCTGGGTAACAGTCGCTGCGGTTGCAATCAGTTGGCCTCTGGGCAGAATTCCACAGAGGGAAAACCTAGTATTTGCAGAGACCTCTTTAACAGGCCTGCGTGACTGAAAAAGGCATATGCCCCATGGACATGACCTAGATGGAGAGGTTTAGACAAAAAAGAGTTCAACTGTGCATCTCAGCAAAGAGAAAGGACGTTTGGCGTTATCTGCTGAAACCTTGAGAAAGAGTTTTGGGTCCTAGAAAAAGAGATGGGAGTGAAAGGCCCCCCAAAATTGTCTTCTATGGCCAGGAGCTGTGGAGGGGCTGAGGCAGGCGATGTCTGATGAGATCTAGGAAAAGTGAGGATCAGAAACGTCCAGTTTAAAGTTGTGTCCTGCCAGCCTGGTAGCTATTGCCTGTAGCCACCTACTGCCTCCCTGACCCTCTGTCCCCAGGACCTTGAGTGAAGTAGGTCCCATACAACAGTGTGCATGAGAAGAGATGGTGCAGTGCCAGGCAGTGACCTTGGAGGGGGCTGAGGCCTGCCGGAAAGGTATTAGGAGATGAATGACAACAGAGGGACAGGCCGCCGTACCCACTGACCAAGGAGCAGACACCTAACAAACCCCCTTTTCCTCCACTGTCCTGCAGGGTGTCGGAGGGGGATGGGAGGCCTGATCCTGTCACTGCACGCACGTCACGGGCTGGCCACGGGCTGGCCATGGGGGCTCGTCAGGGGCTCGGGGTTGGGACAGGGCGGGGCAGGTAAGCCACCTGAGCCACCTGCCTCGGGCACATTTCAGGGTACCTCCCAAAGCTTTGCCATCAAGATAAATTATTTTAAATGATAAAAGACATTTAAAAACAATAAAAATTGATACAAAAATCTGTGATGAACAAAACATCAACATTTTAAATAAAGACAGGGT
>NW_017731354.1:7809026-7850807 GCF_001890085.2 Hipposideros armiger
TCCTCCACAACTAGACTGAAGAACAAAACGACAGCAACTTGTCTGTTCCCCTTCCCCCAATTTCCCAGTGCTGTTCCCATTTCCCCAATTCCCCAATAAAAAAAAAAGGATATTGTTAAAAAAAATGATTTATCGCGCTAGCTGCGTTTTGGGGCGCACCTGGAAATGCTGTGCCCTGGGCAAATGCCTCCCTCTCCTCACCCTAGCCCTGGCCCTGCTTGGGGGCTCGCGTGTGACATTTTATTGGCTGTAAAGAAAATCCACAGCCCTGTGGGTTCTGGGGGAAGGGCCGCTACCTGGGTGACGCACACTGTTGCAGAACACCGGCCGAGACTCTGGTTCACCACTGACAAACCTCTCTCCTCTGGCCTGTTAGTGCTGCCAAATGACAAAAATACAAGTTAGTAATGAGTTTGATGCCCTTCACTCAACAGAAACTAATCCAAGCATGGAGGGAGTGTAGTGCTCACAGCTGTGGAGCACTATTCCAGGGGAATTTTGGGCAAGACCGTGTTTTCTAGAATGTTAGAAGAAGCAGCGTGGAAACAGGGCAGGATGGGTGAGTAGGTTGGGGACTTCCTTTCGAGGCTGGCAGCCTAGGTGAGCTGGCTAAGGGGGCTGGAGGGTTGGGATTAGTGTCTCTTAGGGTTCCGGGACAGAGCTGGCTTAGGTTTAGGGGTGTGACACGAGCTGAGCCACCAGGGCCACCTCGGTGTTGTGGGCTCACATGTAGGAATGATCTGTATCAGGGCCCTGACTGAGACAAGCCTGTGTCCACACGTCACTGCAAACAGCAATGCTGGGTCCTCCCTGGGCACAGGTGGTGGACACACAGCCAAGAGGCCCACTGGTCCAGGAGGGGACGCATCTCGGGGGTGGTGGGGCGGTCTGGTTTTGTCTCAGTTGGGAGCTCGCTGTGCTTGTCTTTCGCTGACTTCACTACACATTGCAAAACGTCCTTTTATGAACACGCACGGCGACATCAAATGCTTCCACACCCTGTGCTAGAAGTGCTTCGGGCCATCCCGTTCTTTTTCTTTTAAATAGTTCCATGTAAAATCAGATGTTAACTCTCTCTGAACAAACCCAAATGGGAAGGCTTTTTTTTTCCTTTTCTTTAGTAACACCAGTGACAATCGGAACAGGTGGAAAGAATGTGTCCCCTCACAAACAGAGCACAGTGGTTGAGCAGGAAGACACTAAGTTGGTACATATGTAACGAACAATTCTTATTTATTGATGGTGAGAGAAATGAACAACAAAGCTTCCAGGGAAAGTACGGCAGGAAATGTATTAGCAGGAGGAATGATTTATGTCTTTGAATGGGGCCTGTTTCTTTTATAAATGGATTTGGCTTTGCATCTTGGTCAACACCAGCTTCGCCCACTTTTTAATTATTAAAACTTGTGTTGGGCCCATCATTTATGGCAGTTTTTTGCGGTTTGCTTTCGCCAGCAAACCGCAAAATAGATAGTACTTCCAGGATTTGCCACTCAGGGGATGTGTGTGTACCCCTCGGAATCCCAAAATTATAGAATGCAGGAGCCAGATGGGATCTGGGAGGCTGAAGGGTCCAATGGTACAATCCCCGCCCTCTCAGGATCACACAGTTGGCTGGTGGTGGAAATGGGTCATTTTATAATTTTTTTATTTACTTTTATTTTTAGGATTTTTATTGGGGAATTGGGGAGGGCAACAGTGTTGGGGAATTGGGGAAGGGGAACATTGTGTTTTTCCAGGACCTATCAGCTCCAAGTCAAGTTGTTGTCCTTCAATCTTAGTTGTGGAGGGTGCAGCTCAGCTCTAAGTCCAGTCGCTGCTTTCAATCTAATTGTGGGGTGGGGGGGGGTCGCAGCCTACCATCCCATGCAGGAGTTGAACCGGCAACCATGCTGCTAAGAGCATGAGCTCCTACCAGCTTAGCGGCAGCTCAACTCACTGGCCCATGTGGGAATCGAACCGGCCACCCTGTTCCTCAGAGCTCATGCTCTTAACCAACTGAGCCACTTGGCCGGCGCCCAAAATGGGTCATTTTTAAAGAGATGCTTTGTAGGGAGGCTCGAGACCTAGAATTCTATACTTGGTTTCTTTCTTTTAATTTTTTTCCAAAATGTTTCATAAAAGAGCTTCATTAATTGATGTTGAGTATAGAATAGGTGGCTTTGACAATAACACCTGAAACCACCTAAAGCACTGAAATCTTTGTTTCCCTCAAAAGATTGCCTCTCTCAGGTTAGTGTTGCATGGTATTTTCAAATACTTGAACTTCACACAGAGGGCTGGAAGAACCTTTAGGAAAAGCTCCTAAGTTTTGCTAATGGGCGATCAAGTTGCATTTAAAACGCTGCATGCTGCGGAGGGTGGGGCGAGTTAACGTCAGATCTGCCTGTCTCTACACCTGGGCCCCACAGAAACCTGTGTCGTGAACACGGGCACATCTTGAAAATCTCATGCTACATAGTGGCTTTTTGTCGACATTACACAGATTCTTCTCTCGGTAAATACACAGGACCAGAGAAGGAAAAGCCCCTACCTGAGTATTTACAGAATTCTCCCATGCTCTGAGGGGTGGCTTCAGTGCCCACCAGGTCACTCAGCACAGCACTGGCCTTGTGCCGTTTTCCTAGACCTCGTTCATTTGCGTTCATTTGATTCCTGAGCTTCCAGACTAGTTCCCTTCCAACTTTTGTTTTTGTAGTTGTTGCATTTGTTTGTTTATTTATTTTGTTTTTAAAGCTTTATGTCACAAATACTATGCATTCATTTTAGAAGAATGAGAAAAATACAGATAGAGAAAACATTTAAAAGACATAGAGATCACCCCTAATCCTAGAGGTTAGCCAACGTTGCCATTTTGGAATATGCATTTCTAAGGGCCGGCCGAGTGGCTCAGTTGGTTAAGAGCTCGCTCAAGAGTGCGAGCTCTGAGCAACAGCGGTTCGATGCCCAGCCCGAGCTGAGCTGCCACTGAGCTGCCAACAGGTGGCAGGATAGCTCAGCTAAAAAACAAAATGCATTCCTAGGCTTTTTGTATAAAGATATACACACCCAAGCACATCTTCTTAACAAAGATGGGGTCATACTGTCTAGACTGTTGTACTGCCTGTTCCTTTCACACAGTGTGTCGTGGTTTTAGAACCTGACAGCATTGGCAATCACGATTCTCTCTGGGTGAGGCTCTTATCTTAATTCTTTTCATACGGAGAGAAAGAAGCTTCAGGATACCAGAGGCGGGGACCCACCAGGCGGGTTTTCTTGTGCCCTTCATTCTCTGTGCAGGACAATTCTAAATGTTGCTTTCAGCCTTTTCCTGGAAGTGGGATTATTTCCAATTTATAAGCAGTCACAGCTGTTCCCATGGTCCTGGCCGCCCCAACCGGCCTCCATTGGTGACCCGCCACCCACAGCCATACTCTGAGCACGACTGGGTAAATGACCCAACGGGACAGTCTCTTTCAGTATTGACATCCATACCAGAAGGGTACATTTGTCACAACTGAACCTACGCTGGCACGTCACCATCACCCAAAGTCCACAGTCTACATTAAGGCTCACTCTTGCTGTTGTAGGTTCTATGGGTTTGGACGAATGTACAATGATACGCATCCATCATTACAGCATCATATAGGATAGTTCCACTCCATAAAAATCCCCTGTGTGTCACCTGTTCACCCCTCCCTGTCCCCAACCCCTGGCAGCCACTGATCCTTTTACTGTCGTCATAGTTTTGCCTTTTATTGAATGTCATGTAGTTGGAATCATATAGTATGTGGCCTTTTCAGATTGGGTTCTATCACTTAGTAATGTGCATTTATTTCCTTTGTGTCTTTCTTTTTTTAAAATTAGTTTCATGTTTACAACACAGTGCAATAGTTATCCTTTTTACCCCTCAAAGTGACAACCCCCCTTCCCCAATCTGCCGCCTTCCTTCCTTCCTCCTCCCCCCCGATATCATACATATCTATTACAATTCCATTGACTCCAGTCCCACACTCTACTCCACATCATGTGACTATATATATATTAAATTATAGTTGACATACACTATTATACAACATCAGCTTCAGGTGTACAGTGCAGTGATCAAGCCTCTACCCCATCCATGATGCGTTCTCCCTAACAAGACATGTGACCATCTGACACCCTACAAAATATTTACAACATTATTAATTATATTCCCCGAACTGTCTTTCATATCCCTGTGGCAATATTGTAGTTACATATTTATGCTGTCTAATCCCTTCCCCTTCTCCCTCATCCCCACCCCCTCCCAACTAGCAACCATCAGTTTTTCCTCTGTTTCTCTGAGACTATTTCTGTTTACTTTGCTCGTTCATTCTGTTCTTTAGATTCCACATATAAATGAGATCATATGGTATTTGTCCTTCTCCGACTGACTTATTTCACTTAACATAATATTCTCTAGGTCCATCCATATCGTTGCAAATGGTACGATTTCATTCTTCCTTTGAGTCTTTTTAAGGCTTCCATGGCTCATTTCTTTTCTGTGCTAAGTAATATTCCATTGTCTGAATGGACCACAGTGTACTTATCCATCACCTACTGAAGGACATCTTGGCTGTTCCAAGTTTTGGTAATTATGAATAAAGTCTGCTGTCCATATCTGTGTGCAGGTTTTTGTGTAGACGTAGGTTTTCAACTCCATTTGGGTAAATACCAAGGACCTTGTTTGCTGGATCATATGGTAAGAGTGTGTTTGGCTTTGTAAGAAGCCACCAAGCTGTCTTCCAAAGTGGCTGCGCCATTTGCATTCCCACCAGTGATGGACGAAGCTCCGGTTGCTCTGCGTCCTCTCCAGTGTCTGGTGTGGTCAGTGCTTTGGGCTTGGGCCGTTCTGACAGGTGTTTCGTCAGAAATTCGTCATTTCAATTTGCAGCTCCCTAATGACATGTGATATTAATAATCTTTTCATATGCTTATTTGCCATCTGTATATCTTCTTTGGTGAAGTCTGTTTAGGTCTTTTGCCTATTTTTAAATTGAGTTATTTTCTTCTAGTCGAGTTTTAAGACTTTTTTGTGTATTTTGGATAACAGTCCTTTATCAGATATCTCTTTTGCAAGTATTTTCAACCCCGTCTGTGGTTTATCTTCTCATTCTCTTGACAGTGTCTTTCACAGAGCAGTAGTTTTAAATTTTAATGAAGTCCAGCTTATCAATTATTTCTTTCACGGATCATGCCTTTGATGTTGTGTAGTTGGTTTTAATAACAAAAACAATGACAATAACTAGACTAACCCAAAGTGAAATGTTAATTGCTGTAAAAGCAACCATTTGGTATCAACTCGGGCTCAGTGGTGATGTTTTATTTGGCGTTTAAGGATCCTTCCATGCAAATCACATGTAATGTGAAAACATAAATATTTACAATCACTTTGTCACTGTAACTATTTCAAGTGAAACGTCTGCAGTAGAAACAGAGCGGGCTGCAATGTCAGTCCTGACTGGGGCTAGCAGGCAGCAGTCACTTCCCAAGCTGCTGCTCCTGACATCTCGCTTGAACTCAAAAGTCAGGTATTATCAACAGAGGTGTTTTTCCACTCCCTGGGCAGCTAGTGATGGTGTTCCATTGAAAAATGCCTCCCTTCACTGTTCCCAGTAGCACAGACCACAGCTGCTAATGACTATACCCTTGCAGACATATTAAGCATCAGGATTTGCAGCAGGGGTTGCTATGCCATGGCAAGGAATGACAATGACGGTAACACGACAGTCGCATTCCTAGGAGCTGGACGCCAATGAAATACACATCAGGCAGACTGTTGGGAAAAGTGCTTGGCAGTCCTTGTCCAAGAGACACCATAGCCCATGTTTATCAGCCAATGAGCTCAGGTCGATTGATCACTGAAGAGGAAATCAAAGGAAACGGGGGGCTTCTTAAAGGCGCTATCAGGAGCCCACATAGCATCACTCCCCCTGTATTCCCCCAGTCAAAGCAGTCACAGTCACAGCCCAGATTCGAGGGGGAGGAAGAACAGATCCCACCTCCTGAGGGGTTTGTGGCCGTCATTAATCCACCACCTACCGTCATTTTTTTTCCTGCTATGAGTCCACTGGCATGAGGAACCCAGAGTGTGGTGGTGCTCCGATCGTGGCTTCTGTGGACTCTGTGTTCCCTTAGTGAAATGGTTCCGCTCTTAGGAACCAGGACCTCATGGAACCTAAAATCGTGAGCCTGGGAAGCACATTACTGACTGTGGTGGTGAAGGGGGCACTCCTTCTATTTTTTGGGTTCTGGACCCATGTATTTTAGCTATTGGGCACACGGTACCATGCCAGCTAGAGGTTCAGTACCTAAATTGCATCCTGGGGGACAGCACCTCAATTTTCTTAATTGCCTGTGAGCAGGCACTTCAGCTGAGCCTGTAATAGGCCATCCCCTCACTCTGTGAGGCTGGCAGCTTCTGGGAACTGCAGCAGTTGGTGGCAGCAGTCACATCTCCTCTTCCCTTAAAGGGGTCCCTTGTTCCGAGTCAGTGTTATGTGGGAGCTCATCCGGCGAATCAGACATTGTTATCCCGCCAGTGGTGGTAGAGGCATTGTGGTCAGGGGAGGCACACGCGTATCCAGAGGAGGTATTGATTCCAGTCAGAACAAATTACCGCCTCCTGCAGAGGGGAAGGGGTCCAGTGTCATTCACTTTCCATCAATGGCTGGCTGGCCCCCTTGAGGGACTGAACCCTACTGAGGGCTCAGTGTCAGTCAGTGCTGCGGACAGGCTGAGCATTCCAGAGTGCAGTAGCCAGAACCAGCTCTGGCGAGAGGGAGCCCACCATGGTTGGGCCCATGCACGGCCTCCATCCGCACATGAGACTGCAGTATGGCGGCAATCCATTTTCAGCCCCTCCCACGAGCTGGGCCTACTGATCCACCAACCAAGCTCCAGATTTTTTCTTCTGTTCTCTAGTAGTTGTGCAGGTCCTTGCTGTCCCATGAGACCAGAGGTGTAGGCTGGGGAGGAGGTGGTGGCCTAAGCAGCCAAGTGGCATGGGAGTTCGGGCCATCTGTTTGTGGGTCTTACCTGTGCTCCCCGGATTGTTCCCCGCATTGCTCCCCGCATAGGTCTCTTGGGCCTGATCCCGAATGTGCCATTTCTAGCCATAGATTTTGCAGCGTGTGGACAGGCTAAGTGAACTCCTACTGGTGTGCACAGCTTCAGGGACGTCCCAGAGCAGAAAGGACAACCGTATGCACCTGGGCAAATTCTGTTGGAGTGAAGTGAGTTGAAGCCATCACAGAGTGGGGCGACCAAAACGGCAGCTGGCATCGGGGGTGTGACAGAGGAAACACGAGGCGGGCCCCAGAGGCATCCAGTCTGCACCCCATCTGTTCTGGCTGTGTCGCCCTCACCGATTTGCACTCTGTGGCTCTGACTGTCCGTGTTTGTAGAAAACAATGGTCAGACTGGGAAAGCCAAGCAGGGGAGGTTGGAGAACCTCTAGCCGTTGAGAAACCGTGGGACACTGTTAGACACTCATTCCGTGAAAGCACTTTAAGCTTTACTTTGTTGTTCCTGGCTCCTTACTCTTAGGCTTTTCTCTCTATTAGGCTGTAGGAAAAGTCATGACTTTTTCCTATGTTTTTGAAAGTATTTTTTCTATGTTTTTCGTTGCAAAAATGCTTCATGACTTTTCCGACAACCCAATATCTATATACCCAATCTTATCCCCTTCTGTAAGATGATTTTGGAGCACCAAAGTGTATGCTTTGCAGTTCCTACTGAGTTTTCTTTTTTTTTAATTGAGAAATCTGTTCTATTTCCCGTAGATCATTATACTTATCAATATAAACCCAAGGACACTCAGTGGGTTCCTGACATCAGTCTCCAAGGTTCCAATTTCTCATTCTCAAGAAATTGATCACAACTCTAGACCAATGCTACCGAGAGACGAGTGATACATCCCCCCGTGTCTCTGATGTTGGCCTACTCAATGTATGCTGGAATGTGTCCTGGTTTCTGGGCTTCATTTCTGAGTTCTTAGTTTTTGTTTTAAGTACTATGTCATTGTTTTACTCCCACCGCCACCCTCACCTTTGTCGTCTCCCTCCAAATCATTGATAGCACACTGATGTGCTAACGTCCACACAAAAAGTTGTACACAAATGTTCATAGCAGCATTATTCATAATGCCCCCAAAGAGGAAAACACTTTAAGTGTCTTTCAGCTGATGAATGCATAAATAAAATGTGGTATATTCATACAAGGGAATATTATTCAGCCACAAGAAAGAATGAAATCCTAATGTATGCTACAGCATGGATGAACCATGAAAACATTATGCCCAAGGAAAGAAGCCAGTCACAAAAACCACATACTGTATGATTCCATTTGTGTGAAATGTGCAGAATAGGCAAATCCATGGAGACAGAAAGTGGATTAGTGGTTACCTGGGGCTGGGGGCGGGGAGGCTGCAAATATAGAATGATTGCTGAGGTGTATGTATGTGGCCTATTTTTGGAAGGCTGAAAAGGTTCTAAAATTTTATTTTGGTGATGGCTGCAGAATTCTGTTTTTTGTTTTTTAAAAAGATTTTTATTAAAAATATAGCTAACATAGAATTATTATATCAGTTTCAGGTGTACACCATACTTAAACATTTATATATCTGAAGAAGTGATCACCATAAGTCCAGCAACTATCTGACACTGTGCTGTGCTGTCACAACATCACTGGCTGTGTTCCCCATGCTTATATCACATCCCCAGGACTTATTTGTTATCTGCCTGGAAATTTGGACCTCTTATTCCTCTTCACCTTCCCTCACGCCGCTTTTAACTTTATCAATTACAGTTGAGATTCAGTATTATTTTATATTAATTTCAGGTGTACAGCATAGTGGTGAGATATTTATATAATCTAAGAAGTGATCCCCCTGACTAGTCTAGTACCCACCTGGCACTATACGTAGTTATTACCATATCATTGACTATATTCCCCATGCTTTATTTTACATCCCCATGACAAATTTGTAACGACAAATTTGTGCTTCTTAATCCCTTCACCTTTTTCACCCACACCCTCAATCCCTCTCCCATCTGGCAACTATCAAAATATTCTTTGTATCTATAAGTGTGTTTCTGTTTTGTTTGTTTATTTTGTTCTTTAGATTCCACATATAAGTGAAATCTCATTGGGTCTGTTTTTCTGACACACTCCATTCAGCACAATACCCTCCAGGGCCATCCATGCCACTGCAGATGGCAGGAACCTATTCCCTGCTATGGCCAAACAATATTCCACTGTATATATGTACCACCTCCTCTTTATCCATTCATTCATCGGTGGACACCTGGGCTGCTTCCACATCTTGGCTATTGTAAACAATGCTGTAATAAACATATGGATGCACATATCCTTTTGAAATAGCATTTTGGGTTTCTTTAGATAAATACCCAGAAGTGGGATTACTGGGTCCTTCTTTGTCTCTTGTTATAGCCTTTGTTTTAAAGTCCATTTTGTCTGGTATAAGTATTGCTACTCCTGCTTTTTTTTTTCCATTTCCATTTTCATGAAATATGTTTTTCCATTCCTTTACTTTCTGTCTGTGTGTGTTTTTCAATCTGAAGTGAGTCTCTTGCAGGCAGCATATGTAAGGGTCTTGTTTTCTTATTCATTCAGCCACCCAGTGTTTTTGATCGAAACATTTAATCCATTTACATTGGAAATAATTGTTGATAGATATGTAACTGTTGCATTTTATTATTCATATTTTTTATCTCTCTCTCTCTTCTCTTTTCCATTTCAAAAAAGTCTCTCTAATATTCCTTGTAATACTGGTTTGGCGGTGATGAACTCCTTTAGTTTTTTCTTGTCTGGAAAGCTCTTTATCTGTCCTTTGATTTTAAATGATAGCCTTGCTGGTTAGAGCAGTCTTGGTTGTAGGTCCTTGCTTTTCACCACGTTGAATATTTTGCACCAATCCCTCTAGCCTGCAAAGTTTCTGCTGAGAATGTTATTGGAGCTCCCTTATAAGTTACTAGTTGCCTTTTTCTTGCTGCTTTTAGGACTCTTTTTGTCTTTAACCTTTGCCATTTTAATTATAATGTGTTTTGGTGTGGGCCTGTTTTAGTTAATCTTGTTTGGGACTCTCTGCAGTTCTTGGGCTTTTATGTCTATTTCTTTTGCCAGGTTAGCAAAATTTAGAGTCCTTATTTCTTCAAATATGTTCTCAATCCCTTGCTTTCTCTCTTCTCCTTCTGATACCACTATAATGCAAATGTTATGCTTGATGTCCCAGTGGTCTCTTAAACGCTCCTCATTTTTAAAAATTCTTTTTTCCTTTTGCTGTTCTGATTGGGTGTTTAATGGTACACTGTCTTCCAAATTGTTGATTCGATCCTATGTTTCATCTAGTCTGCAGATGATTCCTTCTAGTGCATTCTTCATTTCAGTTATAATGTTCTTCACTTCTCACTGGTTCTTTTTTATGATTTCTATGTCCTTTTTTATGCTTGCCATCTCTTTGTTGAAGTTCTCACTAAGTTCCTTGAGCATCTTTATAACCAGTTTTGAACTCTGTCTCTGGTAAGTTGCTTGCCTTTATTTTGTTTAGTTCATTTTCTGGAGTTTTCTCCTGTTTCCATTTGGGACACATTTCCTTGTTTCTTCACTTTGGCTGCCTTTCTGTTTGTTTCTATGTATTAGGTAGATCTGCTACATCTCTTGCCAGGTGGCCATATGTAGTAGGTGCCCTGTGGGGCCCTGGCACAGTCTCCCTGGTCACCTGTACTGGGTGCTCTAGGAGAGTCCCTCATGTGGGTGGTGTGTGCCCTCCTGTTATAGTTGAGCCTTGATTGCTATTGGCATGTCAGTGGGTGGGATTGACCCTCGGGCTGACTGGCTGTGGGTTTGACCACATCCCCAGCTTATGGGCTGCTGTGCAGCAGGCTTACCCCACTGAGTGGGATGTATCCCATTGGGCTCTGGTTCCTTTGCGTGCGTCACTTGTGGGGCCAATTGGGCTATACTCTGCTGTGGTCTGAAGCCAACCTCTAAGTATGTTGGTTCTTGGGCCTCTTGGAAGAGGCTCTGGTCCAGGCCCAGGTCAGCCACTGCCTGTGACCTATCAGGGGCTACCTGCTAGGAGCTACAAAGTGATCCGCAGTTGGTTGCTGCCTGTGCTGGACCTGGAGGTGCGTGGGAGAGGCCACCCTGCGAACTGAGGACAGCTGCCACCAGTACCAGGTCTGGGATATCTCTGCAAAAAGCCAGGACACAATGAGGCCTGCTGCTGCCTGATGCCCGTTGCCGGCTCTGATAAGGTTCAGCTGCAGAAAAAGCCTCCTGCCCTATGGAGGTGGGTCTGGCAGGGTCTCGGTCAGTCAGCAGGGCAGCAGAGCTCACTGGGCCAATCAGATTCAGATTTGGCCTGTGGGGGCGGGCTCAACACAGGAAAGATGGCGCCTGCCTGCTGGCTGCAGGGAAGGAAGAACCAAACAGGGAAATTGCTGACTGTCCTCCAGGCCGCCTCTCCAAGGCCATACACGTCAGTCTGCCCCTGTATGCCTCTGACACCCCCCGAGTCACTGTCCCTCTGCTGGAGCCCAAGGTGAGTGCCTGCGAGCGAATGAGTCTGTGCGCGCTCCGTTTAAGAGGACGTCTGGGTTTCCTGCAGCCTCTGTCCCTCCAGGATGGTCGGAATCCCCACTGTTTTTCACAGCCAGATGTTGTGGGGCTCCTCTTCCTGGCAACAGTACTCTGAGCTGGGGAGCCTGGTGTGAGGCTGGGGTCCGTTGCTCCTCTTGGGGGAAACTCCACAGCTGGGATATCCCTCCCAGTTCTCAACTGCCACACAGAGGTTTGGGGCCCCTTCTGCGTCTACACCCCTCCTACCAGTCTTGACATGGCTTTATCTTTATATCCTTAGTTAGAAAACTTCTGTTCAGCTAGACTTCAGATGGTTCTCCAGATTGCCTGTTTTATAATTTAGTTGTAATTTTGATGTGTTCACGGGATGAGGCAAGCACAGCATGTATCTAGTCTGTCATCTTGGATTGTTCCTTTCTAGAACTCCATGAATATATTAAAAATCACTGAACTGTACACTTTAAATGAAGGAATTTTATGGTATGTGAAGCATATCTCAATACAGCTGTAAAAAAATATATAAATGGAAACACAGAAAAATAAAAGTCAGTTTTTCTTCTCTCTCTTCCCCTAGTTAACCAATTCTCTTTCCCTGAATCTACCACTTACCAGCTTCTGGGGTTTACTTTCAAAAATATTTTAGTTATCTAAAACACACACACATATGTGTTTTTATGTAACTTATTGCATACACCACACACTATTCTTTACCTTACTTTTTCACTGACAAATGTGTCTTGGAGAAACAGACACAGAGAGGAGAAAGCCCTGTGAAGATGGAGGCAGCTTGCAGTAACGGGTCTACAAGCCAAGGAATGCCAAGGCTTACCAGCAAGCACTAGACGCCAGGTGACAGGCAGGGAACAGATCATTCCTAGAGACTTCAAAGGAGCTGTGGCCCTGCCAACACCTCGGTTTCAGACTTCTAGCCTCCAGAATTCTGAGAAGAAATTTCTGTTGTTTTTAAGCCTCCCTCTCCCCCAGCCCTCCCCCCTCCAAAAAAGACAAAAATATATCTTGGAGATTAATCCATATAAGCACATCTAAGTTTGAACTTTTAACTAGTGGCATAGTTTTCAATTTCATGACCATAACATAATTTATTTGATGAATTCCCTATTGGATATTTAGGGTGTTCCTAATTTTTTTGCTTTTTATAACAATGATGAAATAAATAACCTTGTCTGCACATCATCTTTTTACATTTGCAAGTGCATCTTTGGGGGTAAATTCTTAGAATTGTTGGATTAAAAAATAAGTGTGCTTTTTATTTGATAGAATTGCTAACTTGGTCTCCACAGCATTTGTGGGTAAATTACCTTCCCACTTAGCAGTGTGTGTGTGCGTGTTTTCCACAGCCATGATAGCACCATGTGTTACAGGACTTTTCATTTTGTCAATCTGGTAGTTGAAAAATTTTATCTCACTGTGATTTTAATTTGCATTTCTGTTATTCTGAGCACGTTAAGCATCTTTTCCACACTTAACATCATCAATATCATCACATTCTACAAGATTAATGTTATATTCACTTCATCCAGTCATTTGGATTTTCTTTTCTGTAAATTGTTTGTTCATATCTTTTACTTATTTTTCTATGGGTTATTGTTCTTTTTCTTATTGTTGTTTTCTTTAGGAGCTCTTTGCATATTAAAGAAGTTAGCTGTTTATCCCATTTTTAGCAACTATATTTTCAAGTTTTTCATCTGTCTTTTGCTCTTATTTATTATTTTTTGCCATGAAAGAACTCTTATTTTTGTGTAGTCAAATGTATTACTATTTTCTTTTATGGCTTCTGGAGTTTGTGTCATACATATAGAGGCTATACTCACTTGAGATTGTAAAACTAATTATTTGTTTACTTCTAGTGCATTTATCATTTCATTTTTTACATGTAAATATTTATAGAATTTATTTTAAGAGATGAATAGGAATCCAGTTAATTTTTTTTCTGATTTTTTCATGGTTGCAACATCATTACCAAGTAGTCTACTTCTCTCCACCTATTTGATATGCCATCTTTGAGGTGCCAACTTCTTGTATGTATTTGGGTATTTTTAGACATTCTGAGCCACACTGCATACTGAAATAAAAAAACACCTCTAGGGCCGGCTGAGTGGCTCAGTTGGTTAAGAGCTCGCTCAAGAGTTTGAGCTCTGAGCAACAGCGGTTCGAGTCAGCCCGAGCTGAGCAGCCGCTGAGCTGCCAACAGGTGGCAGGATGGCTCAGCTAAAAAAAAAAAAAAAAAAAAAAACCACCTCTTGATTACGGTGTATTATATATTTATGTGGTGTTCAATTGTATTTGCTAATGTTTTACGTAGAATTTTTGCTTCAATATTCTTAAGTGAGATTAGTCTATAGTTTTCTTTTGTGTTTGTGTGTGCAGTATTTACCAGGTGTGCAAATCAATAACATATTCACTTATTTAAACACTTATGTAAATTTTCTATATCTCTGGGACAGTTTGAATAGCACTGAAATTATCTAGTCTTTGAAGGCTTATTAGAATTCCCCTGGTGCTTTTTTGGGATTAGCTCTTTAATAACTATTTCTTCTATGGAAATTGATCCTTTAAACTTTCTCTACTAGGGTCAATTCTGGTAACTTGTATTTTCTAGAAAATTATCCATTTAATCTAGAGTTTCAAATGTATTTGCACAGAATTGTACAACTTAGATTCAAGATATTTTAGAATAGCCTCTGATTCAATAGTTAATTTCCAATTGTCATGTTTTAATTTGTACTTGTGCTTTCTCTTTTATGATAATTAAATTATTTTGTTGATTTTTTTTCAAAGGAATATCTTTTTATTTATTAGTTCTATTTGGTTTTTAACTCAATTATTTCTGCTTTTATCTTTATTTTTTTCTCTCTACTTTCACTAGATTTACTTTTTATTCCTTTTCTAACTTTTGAGATAGATGTTTAATTTATTGTTACTTTCATTTTCATTCTTATAACTATTTAGTCTGTGCATTTTCTTTTAACCTTTGCTTTAACCATATCTCAAAGCTTCTGATATATAGTGTTTTCATAATCATTATTTTTAAAAGAAATTGTTCAATTTCAGTTTATAGTTGCCCTTTGACTAAAGAATTGTTTAATAGTTTTTAAATTTCCAGATGGAAAAGATCTTGTGCCTTTGATTATATTTATTTTCAGTCTTGTTGCATTGTAATCAGAAAATGTTGTTGGTTTGCATTCTTTTTACTTAAAAGAACTTATTGAAGTTTTCTTGGTGACCTCACATATGGTCAGTTTTCATGAATGTTCCATGTGTATTTGAAAAGAAGAAATATTCTCTTTGATAAGGGTGAAGAGTTCAGTATGTATTCATAAGACCTACCTTGGAATTATGTTATATATATAATTTTTGTGTGTGTTGGATATCAAGTTCACAATTCCGGCTTTCTTTATGTGAGTTCACCTGGCATGATTCTGCCTACCTTTTTTATTTTATTGTACTTTGTTTTAGGAGTATCTCTTACAATAGAGTTGAGTTTTGCCTTGTAAGACAGTCTGAAAATATGTTTTTCATAAGTTAGTAAGACCATTTACATTTATTGTTACAACTTAAATACTTGGCCTTAGCTCTGTCCTATTGTTTTATATTTACCGTGCATATTTACCATATGTTTTTCCTTCTTTGTCCTGTTTTTTTAGCTTTTTAGTTTAAAAAAATGTTGGTGATTACAATGATTTGTGTTTTTCTTTTAGTAATTATCTTCCCACTGTCTTTATATAATGTCTGCTTTCTTTATTTAGGATTCTACTATCTGGTTTGTCTGCTTTAAGGGGTATCATTGACTCTCACATATGATCTCTGTGAAACCCCTGAATTTATTCTATTTTATTTCTTTACCCCTTTTCCTCTTATAAAAAAATTGTGTTATATAGTTTCTCAAAGCAATAACACCTACATACTATTCTTCCACCTTATCCCTACCTTTGGTTTGTCTAAGATCTATAGTTAAATATAGTTAAGTATAGTGGTCAGTCCTTTTAACAGTTTCCTCATTCATCTCTTAGTTGAATGAAGGTGGTTTTCTAGTAGGTTCCTCAGGAAGGACTCATTAGTACAATATTCCCTGAATTCTCGCATGTATAAAATTGTTTTTCTAAAAAAAAGCACCAGGAAAGATGCTCAACATCATTCGTCGTTAGAGAAATACAAATCAAAACCACAACAAGGTACCACTTCACACTCAAGAATGGCAGTTAAAAATCAAAAATGGAAAATATGTGTTGCAAGTATGTGGAGAAATCGGAACCCTTTTACATTGCTAGTAGGACCGTAAAATCGCTCAGTTGTTGTGGAAAACAGCTTGGTAATTCCTCAAAAAGTTAAACATAGCTTGTCACATGACCCAGCAATTCCACTTCTAGATATATACCCCTAAGAATTGAAAACAAATACTCAAATAAATCCTTGTACTAAAATCTTCATAGAAGCACTATTCACAATAGTCAAAAGGCAGAATGTCCATCAATGGATAAATGGATGAATTGAATGGATGAACAGATTCATACAATATTATTTAACCATAAAAAGGAATGATGCACTGACATATACTACAGCATGGATGGACCTCAAAAACACTATGACAAGTGGAAGAAGCCAGACACAGAAGTCACATATTGTATGATTCCATTTATATGAAATATTCAGGATAGGTAAATTCATAGAAACAGCAGATTGGTGGTTGCCAAGGGCAGGAGAGGAGGCAGTAGGATACAAAGGCTTCATGTATGCAGGCTTGTATTTTGGAGTGATGGAAGCGTTTTGGAACTAGATAGAGGTTGTATAACCTTGTGGATGTATTAAGGCCAATGAACTGTTCACTTTACAATAGTTAATTTTATGTTATGTGAATTTCACCATAATACATTTTTTTCTATAGCCTCTATTTTGAAGGATAGCTGAGTTGGATAAAAAAATCCTCGGTTCACAATTTTTTGGTTCTTTTTATAAGAGTGTTTCGCTATTGTCTTGCTTTGTAAGTTGCTCTTGAGAAATGTAACGCCAATCAAATTTTATTTTCTTTATAAATGACTTGTTCTTTCTACCTGGAGGACCAGTGGATTATTTTCTTAGCTTTCCTGTCTAGTTGTTTTATTAGAATGTTTCAGAGTTGACCGTTTTGAAGCCATTTTCCTACATGGCGGGCCCTTTCAGTATGTAGATTCAGCTCTTTTATGAAGTGTTCCTTTTCAGAAAAGCTTTCTGAATTCTAGCTGCATATGTTAACGCTATTTCATTGTTTTGTTGTCCTCTTCAGCATCTCTAGTTGTGTTTATCTATTAGAGCCATCATTTTCTCACTGATTCTACCTCTTTCTTTAATTTCATTTTCTTGGCTTCCTTCATTTCTACCATCTTCCTTAGTCCACTTTCAGTCATATTTATTTTCTTTTAAGTACTTAGATTTTAGTCATTTCAAGGCTAAGTTTTTTCTTTTTCTTCAATTTTTTTCCTAACATCACTTCCCATTTTATAAGTTCCAGTATGTCAGTTTCCTTTTTGAGGTTTAAACTTCTGATCTTTTTTCCCCCCTCCTATCTGCAATTTCCTATTTAATTCATGTTGAAATATTGTATTACATTTTCTTTTTCATCAGGGCCAGTTTTATTTCTTCTGGAGTTTTTCATCTACTGAAAAGTTTTTCTTACATTTTTACACAATTGAAGTATAACATAAATTCAGAAAAGTAAACAGCAGATAACCCAATGCTTCACTTTCCCCACCATCTTATAACACCATCATTAAAACTCTGTCACATGCCTCTACACCATCTATATGCAGAGGCCTGACCACTGCACTGTACATCTGAAGCTGCCATTGAATAATATTATATGTCAACTATAATTTAATACATATATAGTCATGGGATGTAGAGTATAGTGTGGGAATGGAGTCAATGGAATTGTAATAGATATATATGATATCGGGGGTGGGAGGGCAGTGGATGGGGGAGGGGGGTTCTCACTTTATGAGGGGTGAAAAGTATAACTATTACATTGTTCTGTACACCTGAAACTAATAATAAAAAAAATTTAAAACCCCCCCAAAACCCCAAACCAAACCAAAACAAAAAACTCTATCACATGTAGTTATCTCAGTCCATCATTAAGACTCTATCACATGCCAGGGTTTATCACACCACCACTTAACCATCAATGCGATCCTTTTTGCCATCTGTTTAGTGAGTGATCCCGTATCAGAGTCCCATCCTGATGTTCTGCTTTCCAGGTCCATTCCTGGTATCTACTCTGAGCCGGGGTTCCCCAGGGCTTAGCTGGGCCTGAAACACGGGCTGGCATGCGGGTGCTTCCTTTGGGACTTGACCCTAGAGGACGGAGGGAGGGGCTGGGAGGAGGAAAGCCAACGCAAAGCTGAGTTGTCAAATCGATCACCTCTGTGAGTGATGGGGCTTCGTTCTGCTGGAACCCTGTAGAATGTACCTTAAGACTGTCCATCAGAGGGATGGAAAAGGGGGTGTATGTACCCCCTGGCTGCTGGCTCCCATTGGTCAAGAGTTCCCCTGGGGGTTAACTTCCATGTTTGTGAATAAAAGATAAAGAAGCAGGATGTGAGGTAGCATCTTTTGTCATGGCTTCTGCTGTTTTAGTCAGCTCTCAGTGTTGTCTTTTGTTTCTGACTGCTTTTAAGATTTTCTCTGTCTTTGGTTTTTAGCAGTTTTTCTATGATGTGCCTTAAATGATTTTCTTTGTGCTTATCCAGCTTGGACGTAAAGGACTAAGTCATTTTATGGATTCTGGAAAATTCTAAGCCATTAGCTCTTGGAATATTGATTCTAATTCTTTTTCCTTTCCTGGGATTTCAATTATGTCTGTAACTTTCACATAATCCCGTGTCTTTTAACTCCTCCCCCGCCCTTTTTAGTATTTTTCATTTTCTTTCAATGCATCAGAATGGATGTTTTCTTGATATTTTTTTACCGTTCACTAAGTCACTATTCAATTGTGTCCGATTTGTTGCTACATGCACCTAGTAAGTTCTTAATTCCAGTTATTGTAATTTTCACTTATAAAATTTCCACGTGGTTCTTTTTTAAAATGTCAAATTTCTCAAAATTGCCTTTTAACTCTATGAACATATTAAAAATAGTTTTTTTTGAAGTTCATAGATGATGACTCCATTATCTGAACTACTTATGGGCGTATCACTTGTCTCACGCTTCAGTCACATGGTCTTGTCTCCTTATGTGCCTAATTTATATGTGTACCAAACACTGTAGACAATTGTAGAAATAATTTGAGGGAGGATTAATTTGAGCCTGGAGGATTCACTGGGGCCCCTAGTCTTTGGTAGACTCTAAATTACAATGTTCGTTCTTCAAAGCCCTGTGAGTCTGTTGAAAGCTCTGTTCAGCTTTCAGGTTGGCAGATGCCTCTAGAAGAGCAGCCTTCATGCCTGGCTCACTCTGTGGGCTTCCCAGATCTTATTCTATAATCTCACAGCCTAGGTAACTGGTGGCACTTTGATGTTTTCAAATACTGTGTGTGTGTGTGTGTGTGTGTGTGTGTGTGTGTGTGTAAAATTAGCTTTTCTAGCTCTTCTGACCAGAAAGGGCGGTCCAAAGCATCAAATTCACCATTACTGGGCTAGAACTCCATCCTGCTGAAATGTTTTGATTCTCATTTTAATTTTTTTTGGAATGTGGATCCAGGATTCTGTTTTTTAAATTAAAACTTGTTTTGGATTTTCCTGGACCAGCCATGGAGGAGAATCACATGGGTGGAGAAGGGCTTTGGGTGGTTTTACAAGGTTTCTTAGCTCAAGAATGTCCTCTTCTGTTGCTACAGTGAAGTGCATTTCTTTAAGAAATGTCCCCTTGTAATTGATACTGATATAGTTTAATGAATCCATCCTGTTTCTCTGGGGCCCATAGTTCCAGTTGGTTCCTTCTTTCATTTCACTGCTGTCTCCAGCGGATACCTCTCCCTTCGCAAATGCCCCCTTCTCTTGTACAAGAGGTGTCTTTCCAAAGCTGCCACCTTTGGTCCTGCATACTTCCCAAGACCCTTCCTTACACTTCCCCTGTAGCCTGTACTCTGATCGCCAGGCTTCAGTCCTGTTTGTAGCATTGCCCCACTCAGGGTGGACCTTCTTCTGGGGGACCTGTAGTTGGTATTGTGAGAACCCTGTCACACACTCATCTCTCATGCTCAACCACTGCCTCACTGCCCCTCCGGTGTGGGCTTCTAACTGGTGTTTGCTTCCCCCTCTTACACATTAAGTGGAGTTTGTAGAATTTTCTGTCTCCTAGTTACGTTGTAGGAGTGGGTTATTTTTTGTCCTCTTAGAAACCCAGAATAATAACAACACATATTTTTAATTTTTAGTTAGGATTATTTTTTTAACTATCCTTTTACTATTGATTTTTAATTTCATTGAATTTTGCTTAGAGAAACAAAATGCAGTAAATCTACAAGATTTTGATTTTTTTGGAAATTCAGATGTCCTTTGTGACTGAGTACATAGCTGATTTTTCTTTGAAAGTTCCATGTACATTCTATATTCACTTAGGTTTAGTAATCATATTAAGCAAATCTTCTAGACATTATTTGATCTGTCAAATAATGAGAGTTAACATCTAATCAATATAGCCACAATATTTTGTCCATAGTTCTGTCGTTCTTGCTTCGTGTATCTTGAGACTAGACTGTTAGGTATACATGTTCAAGTTCATTGTACCTTTGACCTGTTGTTCCCTTTATCAGTATAAAACGCCCTTCTTTGTTCCTTGTTTTTCACCTTGGATTTTATTCTTTCTGATATTAAAATTGTTACCCTGCCTTAACATTTACATACTCAATACATCTATATCTTGTTTTATAGCTTGTTTTCCTCGTTTAGAAGTCTCCCAGCCTCTATGTTGTACGTATTCGCTTAAGTGTTATTCTAAAATTTCTCTTATTTTCCATATTGTTAATGACATGTGTAAGTATATGACAAAAACATTTATACCAAATAAAGCTTGATTTTAATGACGTATTTCCTTAAAATTAAAAAAAAAATTCATTATGCTTCAGCTCCTTACCAGTGATTCCTGAGAACTTTCTGAGTTACAGCCTCTGTTACTTCACTGTAAAAAAAGTACAAGAAGCATAGAAGTAAAAATTGGATCGTAGTTTCCTCAGTTTCATAGTGGCTGAGTAAGAGTGCCCCTGCCATGTTAAATTAAGGAAAGTCTTAACACAAAGGAACATTTTGGGAAGGCCATTGGAGCTGTCACAGTTGCTGGCATCTAAAGAAGTAGCTGTACCACCAAGAAAAGGAGTGAGGGGGAGTGTTTCACTAAAAATGAATTTAGGCGGGGAGATAGACAGGAGGGAGGGGCTGTTGAACAGAGGTGTGAACAGAATAGATGACAGAAATGGAAAGATCAAGATGGCAAATTTGATTCCAGAAGAAAACTAATGACATTCAGTAGAGAGGTGATGCTGTTACAGAGACGATACAAGTGCATCTCAATAGAGTGAGAAGGGCAAAAAGCAGAAGAAAACCCTCAAGGCATCTACCGCAGAGAAGAGGACATGTTCTGAGACCCAGGTTTTCCTTCGGAAAAACGGAAGGAGCAGCATTGTTTAGTCTGTCTGTCCATGTTGTGTGGAGAGCGAGAGGGCGAGAACCAAAGGTGTAACAGTACCGGGAGCACAGGCGCAGCTTTCCAGGGGGTTGGACTGTCAGGGACGGTCCACTGGCAGCACTTTGAAACGGAAGCGAACATTCTATCTCACAAGATACCAGAGGTTAGGATGAGGAGATGATTTCAGCTTTTAACACACGTGTTCCTATAGCTCTGGTAGTTTTGGGTTTCTGGTTGACCTGGAGGTGGTTTTTGCTCTGAACAAAGGGGATGTAAAGCTGTTTGCTCCCACTCATGGATCTAATTAGGCACGCTGCCCAATCTATAATCAATCATGGGTGTAGTTTTTCTTTGTTAAGGTAGTCAGAGGCCTTCGGGCATGAGTGACTTATTAAAATGTACTCTCGGAGTTGGGGTGAATTATCATCCTGATATTGTCAATCACTCGATAATTTTTACATCCCCAAAAGCTCTCCCTTGGTTGTTTTATACGACAAAAAGATGCCATTTTATTGTCAAACTTGTTCACAGACATGACTCACATTTTGCTATCTAATGCATAAGGAAATCATTCTAAATTCAGCAAGAGTGCCAGTTTGACTAAAAAAAGTTATTTTCCATATCCACAAAAATGTGAATCAGATTCTTGTTAGAACATGTGTAAGAAGTGGTTTTCATTGTCACAGCTCTTGATGTCAGATTACTAAAATAATTTATGTTTTGTTGTGGGAACGCGGGTGCACGCAGACCCTCCCAAATCACATGACCACTTCCCAGCCCGCACTTCTTCTTAACACACAGGAATTGTGTTTTGTGGTAACAAATGAATGGCAGGAACAGCAAAATTTCAGTGTGGCTGTTCTTTATTTGATTAAATATATTCTCTATTTATTCTTTTAAAAAACTAATTTAAGTTAAACAGCAATAAACCACGATAATTTAGAAAACATGTTGAAACTGAGAGTGAAGAGCAATGTTCTGTACGTAAACCACACTGTAAACCATAAAACTTATTTTTGTCAACTGCTTCTCATGACAGTGGCTGGGAATTTGACATTTCTACTTCAGTAGGCAAAAATACATGTAAAATACACTCTCCCACACACCACATCACATTTCTATTTATATTTCCAAACTAATAGCATTACAGCCCAAAAAAGTGCTGAGTGAACTGTGGATACTTAACCAGGAGCTGGCAGTTCACCCAGTGTTACCTCGACCTGGTGAATTTGTGGGGCACGGCCACCAATGGTGCCCTCCTGCCCTGAGCCAGGCTAAGTGCACCAGGCTTGGCTCCCCAAAAGGAAACCACTGTCCTGTAGCCCAAAAGGTGGTGAACTCTGATCAGCACAAGATAAAACCAAAAAACTGTTCTTAGAAAGACGATGACACCTGACTGCAGCATCCACAGGAGAGGACTCAGTACCTACCGCTCGTCCACCTCTAAGTGTGTCGGCGCCCACTGAGTTACTTATGAAAATGGGTTCTGTGAACATTCACGTAACTTGAAGGTGAGTATTTTAAAGCTAGAAGAAGAATATTTAATAAGCCATTATGGTGACCATGAAATGTGACAGAAACATGGCTAATTCTCTAATCTTATCTGAGGTATACACTCCACACCATTGACTAGATCGCACAAGTTTTCTTGTAAAAATGTCCTCTTTCTGCTTAGAGATCAGAAGTCAGTGCAACCCGGGCCTTCTCTCTGCAGAAAGGGTATTTCGTTTGGGATGTAATGTTTTAAAACAATAATATGAACCTCCTGGGAGAATACCACAATAAATGTCTCAGAAACCGCTCAGTTAATCCCAGGGTATAATCCGGCTGTTTTAAATTATTGCAGGGGATATTATGGGCCTTAATGACACTGTAACTGCAGAAAGCCAAAGAAAGCTGGGAAGAGAGGCCAAAAGGATGAGCTCAGAGCCAGCTGAAGTGACAACAAACATGTGGCTGTTTACTAGCATTGGAGAGGTTTAGTCTGCAGATGTTTGTGGTCTTCGAAGGTTCCAGAGGAATGAGTTATTATGAAGGTTTGCAGAGTTTGATGAGAGCAAGATTCTTCTCAGAGATGGCAGGCCCCAAACAGGGAGGCCCAATGGTAGAAGCAGAATTTATAGATTTCTGTGGTCAGATCATACTCTACTGGCCCCACAATGTACATCAACAAATTAATATTGTACGGATGTCATTTCAAAGCCTCCTAAAGACGAGAGTCATTATTGAAGCCATTAGAGCACAGATGGTTCAAACTATATGCAGATATTCATACTTGCATTTTTGCATTATAGCTGCTTTTTTTTTTCTCTGTTGAACTGTAATGAATTGTCTCATAATCTATTCCATCTTCTTGCCATTAGCGGGCTTTGAATGTTCACAAATAGGAGCAAAGAACTCATTTTCCAGAGCTTTAATCACACAAAGAGGGAATGCCTAATTCTCTAAATGAAATGGTCTGTGATCACTGAAGCAGAGATTTAATATATCACGGCAAATTAGGTAGATTTTAATAAATTACTTATCTCCCTGAATACTTTACATATGCTTAAGAAGGAACATAGCCTGTTTGCAAACAGTGAAAACCCGCAGCCTATAAAAATCCTTTGAAGAAAATGACAAATAAAAAAGTAAATTAAAAAATGAAATGCGTTATATCCTAGACCTCTAGAGACAATTCCTTTGCAGCATTGATTCACAGCTCCATTAAAAATATCAATTAAATCCTTCAGTGAGATTGGGTAAAAGCTAGAAAATTAACTTTCTAAGCTGCTTTTTGAGGGTCTGGTTATCCAGATACACCCCAGCATTGTACAAGCTTGATGTAAATTTTAAAAATGATAAGAAGATACTCCTTTCAGGTCTAACTAAGCATGCCATACTTTAAATAATTCTTTCTATGTCGTAAGCTAAGCTTTCAAAGTGTGAGTTTCATATATCTATCCATATCTGTCTCCTCTTTATACACACACATTCCTGCCTGGATCCCATTATCAATATCAGCATTGCAAATCCATGAAAATAATACAAATAGAAAGAATGATAATTTTTAGGAAAGAAAAACAAAAAACCTGCAGTAATTTAATAAGTTGGTGCCAAGTCTCATTCTTTATATTTAATTGATAGAAACTGCATGCATCAAAGAAAGTGCACACTGAGCTTTAATGTGCATAAAATGGATATTAGCATTTTAAAGAGGAAGATTAACACATTAATCCAAGTAATTTTCATATATTGCTTCTAATAAAATCTTCACAGTAGAAAACTCTTAATGAGGCTAATCATAGGCATTCCATTTAGTGGGACGATTAGGGATAACATAAAAGTATTTCTTTTTCATAGGTTTTCCTAAGATTTATGCTTTTTGCTTATTAAAAATAAAAATGGGAATTGCCTCTCAGTTCTTCGTCAGAAAAATGTTGCAAATGCAAATAGGCTTTCTCATGCTATCATGTAGGTATAAATTATGGAGCAGGTGTTGCCCACTGTGGAGATCTGAAATCCTGAGGGGTGGCAGGCGTGGGAAGGAGGGAATAGAAAAATAAACAAATGAAAGAGTATACAAAACTTGAACACTTCAAACCCAGGACCCCCCCCTTCTCCTCCCAGCTTCCCATGAATTATAGATTATATACACCAGAGTAATTACAAAATCCTCGACTAAGAGCTTTCATGTGAGCTTTTACTCAGGAGTAGGCGGCGCCTCCGGAGCAGTTCCTTTCAGGCCTCCAAGTCCTGTCTGTATTGCTCGTAGATACACCGCAGGGCCTGGAGGGCTTCGACGGTTACCTTGAGCTGGCCAATGCTTCTACCATCTGCTCGCGCATCCAACACTAGGGAGGAAACGGCAGAAAATGGTTCATGTCATTCAACAGATTTTTCTTCGGCTAGCAGAAGGGAAACAGTAGTTGAAGCAATGAAAATACCTCTATGAAAGTCCATTCACAGGCAGCTTATAAATCTAAAAATTAAGGCTGCCACGTGTGTATGGAGATACACGTTTCAGACATATTGCATGCCCATGTACACGCTGCTTGCGGAGTTAAAACTAATGACCCAGTCATGAAGTTTACCTAGTAGAAAGGCCACAGGATAACAGTTCCAATACAGAATCAGAATTTCTAAGCTAGCAAGAAATAACAAGTCTAAGAGGGGTCAAGATACAACAAAGAAGAATTGGTTCTCACATACTGTGTTAATAAGAAATTTCAGAATGCTGAACCACTGTCAAGAAGTTACATGATCATAATCTAGATTGGTTATTTATCTTTCTAAGGAGAACATTCCATCTAAAATAGATTTAATGTGAAATTAGAAAATGTTAACATGGCCGACTCAGGAATATTAAGTTCCGTGGATTGGCTGTGAGGGCCGTGAACTGTTGACGCAGGCGAGCGGATGTAAAATTTCGAGAGGACGTGGGCTTTTCCGGGGAAAGGGGTCGCAGCTTTGAGTGTGGACGGAAGGTTAGCTGAGCGGAGCTGGGGCCTCTGTGAGCCGGCGGTGGGGCCAGGTGGAGGCTGATTCAGAACCTGGGACCCATCCCTCTGTGCACGTCGATGCTCGCTTGCGACTCAGGGCCCGAATCCCGGACTTGGTCAGCTTGGTAGTACTGAGGATCTAGGTAGTTGCTGGTGGATATTCCTTGCACTTTTCCTTGAACTTTGTGTGAGAGTGTGTGTGTATTTAATTCCAAGAAAACCTGTAAGGAAACCTTCAAACAAAATTTGGTGGACACTCAGGTGGAGACGAACAGGCAGGGAGCTTGCAGGGGCGCAGGCGGCCCTCACTGCCCGGATATTCCCCTCTTCTTCGGGGCGTCTCGCGTGTGTCTGGCACAGCATCAGACGCGGACACCCTACACTGACGAGTGTGCCATCCTGTGACTCTTGGCCCAAACGTGGCCACAGCAGCTGTCTACGGCAGACCAGTGGGGCCGTATGCGGTACTGCAGATTGAGACATGGGCTGCTAAACAGAACTCCCTCGCAAAAAGATTAGGAATATCAAGCACAGATAGTTTTGGTCCTTTTCATCAGACTCTCTTGGTCCTGGGTATCTTTGTTTTTGTTTGTTTGTTTGTTTGAAAACAGTACAGAGGTCTTTTATTCTCTTTACACTTCTTGTGCCATGAATTCATGGGGACGGGGTTCCAGCAGCGCAGGCCCCTTCCCACGGTTCTCACGGACTGTGCTGCTCTGGGCGGGGAAGGCTGGCGCTTCAGCTGAGCCCAGGCACTGTCCTCTTCGGCTTCCTTCTTTTTCTGATCATGTTCCTTCACCCGTTTAGGAAGCTGTCTCGGCTCTTTAGAGTGCTTACTATGCTCCATACAAACATTAATTCTCTCAGCAAGAATCTTGCCTTTAACTTGTTTGTTTATAACAATGGCAGCTGCATGCTGGGTGACTGTAGACCCTTCCGGTTTGGCCGTGGCGACATCTTTGGGGCATTCGGTTTGAACAGTGCCCATTCCCTTGATGTCTGCAGTACCCCCTTTCTGCAGATCCGCGTGCACGCCACCACGGGAACAGCTCCATGTTTTCTACGAGGCCGAGAGGATGCACAGCAGGGCCTCTGCTCTTTCCCTTTGGGTTGGTCACTTTGACAAATTACTGGAAGATGGCGGCCCCGACTAAAAAGGCCCTGGGTGTCTTTAACAGGGCGGTTTAGGTTAATATTTCAGTTCTCGCATCTTTTTCTTCTGTGCCTGCCAAAGTTGTGACCAACTGTCACAGAGTTAGATAAGGTAGGGTTTCTAAAAATTTCTCAGAGCGGGTTTCTAATTTGGCCATTTGGTCTAATTTGGTTACTTATCTGGCTTGATCCTGACTTTTGGGCACTTGACACATCTCTGGGACAAGTGGCTTGACACATGAACCCAACTGGACTGCGGTGTGAGCAGCGTGCTGGCATTGAGGTGCTGAATTAAGTGTTCATTTAAGGCATGCATAAGTGAGTAAACGAACCCTGCACATTTCTCCAGAGATGGCGCTGCTGACTTAACAAATGAGACCAGGCCGCGGCCTCCTTTCTCCATATGCTGCAGACAGCCCAGGCCTTCCCTGATGAGGATTTAAGAAGTCTGACTCACAGAGTACAATTCCTACAATGCGTCTCGCAAGAACAGAGGGTGGAACTACGCGGTGTTGGGACTCACACCTGGTGAGTGGAGTAGTTATCCACACCGAGCAGAGCACATTTTGTCAGGAATCCTGTACTTACCCCTCCCTGCATCCTGGTGGGACACAGCCACCGAGACTACCCAGGGTTCTTTTCCGTGGCTTTGTCCCTGTATGGTAACATGGAACGGAAGACAAGCCTTGCAAAAGGCGCGAGACTGATCGCTCAGAAAAACATGCCTTAGCTGAAATCAGGCTTGACAGCACGAGGCTTCTATAAACAACATGAAAAAAATCCAATGGCCAAGCTTTTGTCACCCACCCCCCCATATTAACAAAATGAATAATTCCTTGTGAACCACAGCAAATTATTTTTACATTTCTCTTGATTCAAAGGAAGGCAGAGGGGAGGGCCAGGGAGGGAAGTAGGGAGAGGCTTCCGGCTTCAACAAAAACTCAGCTTGAGTTGCAAAGGATTCAACTAATGTGTGAGTCGCCACGGTTGCAGCCAGCAAACAAGGAGGTTTTAATCAAGAGCTTGGATCTCAGCAGTTGTTGGTTGTACAAACTGAGCAACGCTCTCCCCCATACCATCGATATTTTGCTCGATGATGTCTCTCCCTTCCTGAAACAAGTCGGCGAGGTCGACGCTGGCCACACCGATGTCCTCACACTCCAGGTCCTGCTCCTCCTCGGGAGGGTCGCTGACCACAGTGAAGCGGACACTGATAAGAGAAAGGCAGACAGCACCGCCACAGGGTGAGGAAGTTGTTGCCGGGAACAACACTCCCGCACGGGGCTTTTATCCCTAAGGAAGCCATCTGGACATTTCCACTGATTCCAATGAAAAGAAAGTGACCTTGGGTTAGATAAGCTATCATGTGAACTATCAGCCTTCGCGGGAACCACGACCCACTTCTCTAAGCACTGATGAACACTTAGCTGTAGAATGTGAGGAAAATGACCTGGCAGAGGAGCCCTGGACGCGCACTCAGGTCCACGCTGCCCGATCGCACATGACCATCTACTTCAGGGCTGACAGGATCAAGTGAGAAGAGACCATGGATGTTAGGGCAGCGTTTCCAGTGGAAACGCAACATTTTCCATAGAAGCGCACCACTCTGGAGTTGCCACTAAGCAATTTGACCAACTGTGTGTGTTCTATAAAATGCAGAGCCGTGTTGCTGCAATGCTGTGGCTGTGCCCAAGGGCAACATGAGATGCTCGCATTACTTCAGCAATCTCTTAACTTACAGTCATAGCATCCAAGTTCTAGTTTACTTTTAGACACATAATTGTAGGGTTCTCATGGAACTGATTTGAATTAGCGGCTTGCGTTGAGGCCAAACACGCTTGGACTGACCGAATGACAGGAATTTACAGTTAAGTTCTCTTTTGATATGTCTTGGCAGCACAGCTTAAACCACGGATGCTTGTAAACTACCATTTTAACTATTTTCAAAACGTATCCATCCCAAATCAGAAACAAAACAAGAAACTTAGTTTTTAGATAACGTTCTGAGATAAAAATCTAAGTCTCTGAGCAATTGTGCCTTGAAAAATATGCATAAATAAAATCCTTTCCAAATGCTTATAGGTAAACATGACAATATTTTAAACCAATTTGTTGAAAATAAGTATTCAACATTTCATTCCTTTACTAAGTCCGTGTTTTGCTGGCAATAATTTTGATTGGAAAACAGAAATCAAAGGTAATACCTATTCACACAATAACTGTGAGGCGGGCAGATCCTGGTCTACAAGTGGAGAAGAGGAACAGTCTAGTCTGTATGATGCATAAAATAGAGCAATTGAGATGGACTGGTTAAGGGCTTCCATTCTGGGTTCACATTTCTGCTTTCATCAGCTGTGTGACCTCGGACAAATTCTTAACTTCTCTGATCTCAGTTTCCTTATGTGTAGAATGGGGATAATCATACCTATCTTACAGGGCTCTTGTGAGGATCCAATGAGATGATACATGCAAACAGTGCCTGGAGCATGGTAAGCACTGAGCAAACTTTTGCTCTTTTCTTACCACTATTTTTAAATCTAAGTAGATCTGCTTAAGCTTCTACATGTCTGAGGGGAGAGAAAAAGAAGGCATGAGACAGGCTTGTTTCAGCTGAAAACGGAGATTCCCAAATTATACAGTGACTATGTAGTTCAATTTAAAGAACAAGAATGATGATGAAAGAGACTGTCCTAAAATAAATAAGGTTGGAAGGGGAGAAGTTAAAAGTGCTATCTGACGCGCATTTATATATATCCACCAGGCTTACAGAAAAGGGGGCGGCTACGCAGGTCGTATAATCATGTTAAGTGTTATCCTCATGTAGTACCTCATATCTAAAGAGGATATCTGTATCATCTTTACAAGTGCAGACTATTACTGCCACTGAATATATGAGAATTCCAAGACAAAAAAGAAAAAAAAATTTCTAAATGCCGGAGAAAGGGCTAGAAACCAAAAAATGCGGTATTTCTGGCTTTCAATTCCAGAGAGAGCAAAATGAGATGTCAAAGAACAAATTAAGAACTATAAGGTTAAGCTAAAAAGGGAGGCAGGTACACTAAAATAATTTCCAAACGACAGTGTGGCGTAGGCTACACCACACACACACAGATACATCTGATGTCTTGCCTTTAACCCTGCCAGACAAAGAGGGGAAACCTTGTCTCATGTCCTCAAGGGGCTTCCGGTCTGGTCCGAGACCATGGACATACACACATGGGGTCCGTGACGCGTACCCGGGGAGGTAACAACAGGACATGCCAGGAGCTGTGCCCGCCTCCTCTCCACCCGCCTCCTGAGGCTTCCCCACTTCTCAGCGACCCCTGCCCTGCTCCCCTCCCCTGCCAGGTCCACACCTCTACCCATTCCTCCGCGCTTGGGGTTCCCTCTGCCTGGAAAGAGCTTCCTGGGGCAGGTGATGAACGGGTCCTCTAGTCCTTCACTAGCCAGCGGACGTGTCACCGCCTCAGGTCTGCCTTCACTGTCCCTTTCTGTTTTAGCACCTGCTGTAGTGTATGCTAGGTCTGCCTTCCTCAGCGGGAGGGAAGCCCCTTGAGTGCAGGGGCTTCACTCTGCTCACCATTTCCGCGTAGGGGATTCCAGCTACTTGTCGAATTAGTAAGTGAGCTGTAAGATGGGAGTCTGGGCTGCAGGCTGGCTTGTTTGGGGAAGGCTTCCTGGAGAAGGCAGGCCTTGGGCTGGGCCTCAAGATTCAGGCCTCAAACGTCACTGCTGCTATTTAGGAAACCAAAAGGCACTAAAACGCCTTAAATCGTTTAACATGACTTTTGACCCTTTCCTCATTCTGAAATAATTTGTTTTAATGTGAAACAGGACAGAAGAGCCTATGGGTTTTACATTTGTTGAGTGTTCCATATTGGATGCTCATGGTTATATAGGATGTGCTCATTAGAACAGCATTGAAGAGAAGAAATGGAACCAAAAAGGAACCTTTAGTCAGTGTCAAAACTATGACTTCAAATAAACAATTTTAAAGTTGGATTTCAATATGTTGCCTCCCTTTTAAAGTCACATTTGTGTATCTGCAAATGTACCATGGGGCAGGCTGTAAGGCGACTATATATAATTCATTTTACAATGTATATAATTTTACACATGTCAGGGAAGATGGGCCAGACTTCTCAAGCTGTAGCTTCGTGAGCTACCACCAGTATTCAAGAGGGCTGCCGTCTCAGAAAAGAAATTCTTGCAAACCAGGAGGTACTTTCAGTAATGGGGCCTCTGAGCATTTCTCGAAGGTGAGAGCGTTCACTGGACTAACAGCTGTCTCCTGGCTGTGGAGAAATGTAAACGTACACTCCCTTTTTCTCCTTAGAAAAATGACACTGCCAAGGGGCAAGGGGGGACAGGGCCGCTGGCTCCAGGGACGGCCCCCGCTTCCTCCCTGGGGTCAGAGGCGCAGCCGGCCAGCCCTGCAGGCGCTCAGGAGGCTGTCACCAGCCCAGTCAGTCGCTTCGCACCTGCAATCCCTCTCTCAGCATTTCTCAGGAATGACACGAACATTCGCGTCTCTGTGGGGCATTTAGAGATTTTTTTTGAGAAACTGATGACAGAGTGGGCGTCATTACAGTTACCGTGGACTTTTTCATTTTTAAAACTATTTTGGTATAAATAAGCAGGTCTTCTGAGGAAAGGCAGGTCTGACATTAAAGCAGAATCTGCCTTTTGAGAAATAAACACTTTCGAGGAAACAAAATTGTTCCCTCCCAACAAGGAGTGCTGCTTATAATAGTTCTAATGTTCTAGAAACAAAGCGAACACAGAGGGAGACGGTGCGACTGAACGGGTTGGTACATCCCCCCCAGGGCTGCTCATGGAAACAGAACTTAGTTCTGGACAGTGGTGCCCAGCCAGCTGACCACAGAGAGGCAGGTGACATGGCCAGTGCTGTTTGCTCACCAGCAAACTGGGAGAACCGGGAGGACTGGTGACACTGGAGGGGGACTTGAAAGAAGCTGATGCACATAAGTGAACTTTGAGTGACGATTTACCATCCCAGGAAAAACAGAACCTCAGGCTAACAACTAACAGGGCTTTACCATTCCTTCTTCTGAGCTGGAATCCAAAGAAATGATATACCTGTTTCAAGGAGTTCATGAAAAGCTACAGTCAGATCATAAGAGCTAAGAATTCCAGCCTCCTTTCTTGAAACAGAAGATAAAATGTTAGTTTGGAGGCCCTTCTGTGAAGAGTGTCTGTAATATTCACTTCCTGACCTCTAGGAAGGGAAAGAACTTGAGTCTCTCTCTAAGGTGGCGGGCTAAGCTCCAATCCTAAGGCAGTGAGAGGTGGTGTCATGTTTGGGCCATAGAGGCCAGAAGATGAAGACTATAGTGAGATAAAAGGTGCGCCCAGGCCAGGCCGGGGAGCCAGCTCAGGGGCTAATGGGCAGTTAGAGGCTCAAACTGCATGGATGGGAGCTCACGCAGAAGTACAAGCGTACTAAGATCAGCTTTTTCCTTCTCAAAAGGGTATAATTGCTTTACTTGACCCAGAATTGCAAAGTGTCCTGTTCAAATTTGCCCCCCACCAATGCATTTACAAATATGAAATGGTGAATTATTAAACAGTCAATAGTCAGATAAAAATTAGTCTGAAAGGCTGATGAGCTACTAAGTAACATTAATACTGCTACTACTTATAAATGACTGAATTTAGCATCTATTGTGCACTTATGTGTCAGGTGTTGACCTGTCCACCGTAGGTGGGTTATCTCATGTAACGTCAACAACAACCCTGTATGGAATTATCATCACCATTTTACAGGCTAAGGGGATGAGGCACAGGGTGGTTAGGTAACTTGTCCAAGGTCAGATGGGCAGTAAGTGATGGAGCAGGAATTTATACTCAAGCCACTGGACTACAGAGCGCACGCTTCCAGCAACCACTGTCATGTGCGTCACAGTTGCACTTGAATGGCAACGGGACACTTTCCATGCACGGTCTGGTCTTTCAGTTCTCAGAGCCTCACGGGCTCCGTGCAGTTACTCTGTATGGTCGGCAGGGCTACTGTTTCTAGGAGGCACGAGACCCAGAGTGGTCACGTGGTGCGACGCCTCATCCTGTGCTGTCTTCGCCACGCCATGCTACAGAGATCTACCTTATACGTACCATCGGATAATTTAGAATGCTGAAACGTACCTCCTATTAGGCATCTCCTGTTTTTGTAGGATAGCTTTTAGGATGTCTCTCTTTGCTTGGTTGTTTTCTTTATCCACGTAGATCACTATACCAAAAAAAGAGAAAAAAGAAAAAAGAATTCCACAGAAGGAAGTCACTGAGGAGTATGCTACATTAGTACCATTCTGTATTTGTATAAATACCTGTTTTCAGGGATGCAAGCCGTGCCACCTCACTTGTACGCCTGGGAAAAGAAAGCAGCTCTGGAAGCTAGAATCAAATCTGAATAGTCATGTGATCTAATGTCATGTCGCTGGCAGGTTTCTGTGCACACTGTCAGAAAAGACACGAGCAACATCTAAGGGTGCCACATCACTGTCACCGCCTGTTAACGGCCCTGGCAGTCATGACAGTGAAAGCCAGCGGTCTTTATTGTTTTGTATTTGAGGGATTTACTGCATTTTCTTTCCCCCAAGAAGCGAGTGATAATGATAATGTATGGCAGAGAGCTTGTCCTTCCTGACAGCCTCGGCAATTTAATCCTTCTCCCCTGCCACAACATGCAATAAAAGAGGTATCTTGCGTGCTGCCCGGAGGAAATCCACGGGCTGACCATTGGCCGGTGTTGGGGTGGGGGCGCAGGGCAGAGAGGCTTTCTAGGGTGTGAAGTTTGTCTTTGGTTTTTAAAGGTCCATGTTGGCATACAGGAATGTTGCCAGACTTTACTTCGCTGACACAGTAGATTAGATAACTGATCTCAAGTCCCACCAGGAAGAAACCGGTGAACACCTGAAACTGTAAATAACGTGGGCACTGTGGGAAAATGGTATCTCAGGGTGAGAACATTCCCGTTTTCATCCTGATTATTTTTTCTCAGCTTGGCGGCCTTTCAGCCATGCCTTAGCTTCTGAAGACATTTCTTTTTTTTTTTCAGATGCCATTTTGGAGGTAAAGGCTCCCCTGTGACCAGATCTCAACTTAGAGATTAACCCTGATCAAAAGTACACAAAGAGTGAAAGATACCATGACAAGTCTAAAGCCAGGCTCCACAGGGAACAAACATATTTCATACTGAGAATGTTTCCCTGGACAATTTCGGTTCGATCTCAAATTATAATGCTATCAACTGATTCAATCGTTGGGCTCAGCTGAGCAAACCGTAAGGAGGTGCCAGCACCGAGGGAGGCACAAAGGTGTCTGGAGGGGTGGGGTAGTGATTTGAGAGCAGAAAGAGCCAAGGTGAAATGGCGATTGTAGCTTATTGCTCTTTGCATGATGCCTTATTGGCAAATGGGACTAATTATATAGGTCACAGAGATTTACAGGAATCCAAAAAGATAAAGGGTTCAGAGAGCCTTTTGTAAATAGAGTGTTTTCGTATCAATGGGCAAAAGTCATGGTAATAGATGAGTTCCACTAGCGCTGGCAGATGTACCTCATTTTGACCACGAGTTCATCAAGCTAAATGGAAACTTTTTTTTTTTTAATGGGGATTTTTTTTTTTTGAGGTTCATCCCCAATACAAGGTGTGGTAAGACCACATCCTTTTTTACTTCAGAGTTTGAAAGCTTTTAAAAGCCATAATGGTCTACATTGTTTTTTGTGATAATTTTTTGGATAATTTTGTCTCAGTTTTATTGAGATATAATTGACATATAACGTTGTATTAGTTTTAGATGTACGACATAATGATTTGATGTTTGTATATTGTGAAATGATCACGATAAGTCTAGGTACCATCCATCACCTCATATAGTTACAAATTTTTTTCTTGTGATGAGAACTTTTAAGATTTACTCTCTTAGCAGCTTTCAAATATACAACGCAGTATCATTAATCATAGTGGTCTATGTTGTTTGAAGACAAGGGTAATGTCGCAATTAAAAAAACCCCCAAAACTCCAAGTTTTCTGGAATTCGAAGTCCAGCATTCAAATAAAGACTCAATTAAACTAGACCAGTTCTGATGAATCTCCATGCTTAGAAAACCATTTTTTTAAATGTGGTAAAATGTACATAACATAAAATTTACCATTTTAACCGTTTTTAAGTGTACAGTTCAGTGGCATTAAGTGCATTCACACTGTCATGCAATCATCAACATCACCCATCTTCAGAACTTTTCCATCATCCCAAACTGAAACTCTGTCCTCATTAAATAATAACCGCCTGCTCCCTCCGCCCCCAGCCCCTGGTAACCACTCTTCTATTTTGTCTCTATACATTTGACTCCTCTAGGTACGTCATATTAGTAGAACCGTACAATATTTGTCCTTTTGTGTCTGGCTTATTTCACTTAGCATAATGTTTTCAAAGTTCATCCATGGTATGTATCAGAACTTCATTCCTTTTTAAGACTGAATGATGTCCGTGTGTGTGTGTGTGTGTGAGAGATCGCCACCATTTATTGAGTGATGTTTATATACAGCTTACTTACTGTAATCCCGTGTGTTAAGAACCTGCTGATTTACAGATGATTAAACAGACATAGGGGAGGGAGGTAATTTGCCCAAGGCTCCCTTGTTAGAAAGTAGCAGAGCCAGAATTTGACTCCAGCAACGTCTGTCTCTAGAGCCTGCCTTCTTAACCTCCATGGCATGACTGCGCCTTCTTCCACATGAAGCCAAAACTTTTCCTGCTGTTGTTTCAGCTGCAGCTGTGCGGTTAGCACAGATTGGAGTGTGAGAGAGTGTTCCAGAGCTGTACATGGGAAGACATCTCATTCTCCTTTCATCTTTCATGAAGGGATACTGCTTAAAAACACATGGTGTAGGTGCCTTAAATAACTCTCTCGGCTGACCATTTTTTAAAATTCCTTTTTGAAAACACTCAAGCTACTTACCAATAAGCTTAGTTCTCCAAAGATGCACCAGTTAGAACCACAGCTGTCTTGCTTGTACAATACAAACGTGGCCTAGACTGGGCGTGTGAATCTAGCCTAATGATGCTTAGTCCTTAATGTGCATCAGAATTCTGCGGAGGGCTTACTAACGTGCAGATGCTGAGCTCACGCCACGTTCTGTTACGGTGGGTCTGGGGTGGGGCCTGAGAACCTACATTTCTCACACCTTCCCATTGTGTGGTCAGCACACCACACACTGAGAGCCACTGTGGAGCCCGACATCCCTTGGCCAATTCTTGAATCGGGTCAGGAACTAGAGAACACTTTTGTGTTGAACATGTGGGAAACAGGGACACATGACCGCCTCCAATTAGGTCAGGGTCCCAAGGACATCCATTTTGTGTTCTGAAACTAGATGGATCTTGAGATGATCATGCTAAGTGAAATAAGTCAGACAGAAGAAATTGAGAACCATATGATTTCACTCATATGTGGTATATTAAACCAAAAGCAACAAACGATTAAGACAAAAACTCACAGACACAGAGGGTGAGGGAGGAGGGGGGTGGTAGAAGAGGGTAAAGGGCGTCAAGAATATGGTGATGGAAGGAGAACTGACTCGATGGTGAGCACAATGCGATGTATAGATGATGTATTATAGAAATGCACACTTGAAAAACCTGTATGATTTTGCTAATTATGTCACCCCAATAAATCTAATAAAAAGGGCTATAATTTCAAAAATTCAAATACTTCATTTAAAAAGCAATTCTGGTGATGATGAAAAGTATCAGAATTCTCCCAAAGTTAAGCTACTTCCCTTTCTTTCTCATCAGAAATCACATCTGTTTAGGACACGCTAGATTTGAACATAAACTTACTGAAAGCATTTGTCTCAAAAAGATACAAACCAGTAGTCCAAACACTTGAGTTGATCTTCAACTGTATACCATTAAAAATGTATCCCTCACTTCTGCAGGTTGGAGATACCCTCATATTCTCTATCAGTGTCATTTGGCAGAAGAAATGCAGATGGTTTAATTAGAAAGGGTGGATGACCTTGAATCTCAAATATATTTTTTGCTGAAGAGTTATCCCCCTAATCCTTATCTTCGTGAAGTTTCTCCTCCCATTAGCAACAAAATCGGAAGTGCTGCATCCCTTTCATATTCTGAATTAAACTTCAATTGTTCCAAACGATAGGCTGTTCACAGCTCAGAGACTAAGGGCCCAGGTCTGCACAAGGCTCCTAAAAACTTTGGACGGTTTCGTTCATCTTTTTTCTTCTCACTGTCAGTTCCCTAACAAGGCTTTATTCAACCCAGACAACATTCTTCAGATCTACCATTAATCTTATCTTTTTCCCAACTATTCTCTTGCTTTCTCAGCATCCTCTCAACAAAATTTTCAAGCCTAATAAAAATACAGTTGTTTTGTTCTTGCTGTCACTATTTAGCAAGTGAAGTCAACTTTGGGTTTGGGTTTCTTTCTTTTTTTTTTTTTTCAGTGTTAGTAGCCCAAAAAAGAAATATTTTTTGTGCAGGTAAAACTGGTATTAGCACCTCTTAATAAAGAGTAAGTTAGGTTAAGAATAATCCTGGGAATCACTAGTTTAAACCTCTCATTTTATGAGCCTAATTTACGCCTTGGCATACAAGCCCTGTTAGAACAGATTCGAGTTTTAATGCAGAGTAAAATCATTGTGAGCTTCAGTTAACTTCTCAACTGGCATGGCATTAAAACAGGAGATGGCAGGTACTAACGGACCTCTAAATTTTCCGTACGAATGAAAAAGTCAGTTTGGAAATAAAATTACTTTCATTAACATTTTATCAAATTTGGAAGGCATCAAGTTGCATTATATTGACCTTTTACATCAAGTAACAAGTGAATGGTAAAATTATTAGAATAATTAGATGAAATAGTTACTTATTTACCAAAGATTCAAGGAGATTCCCCTGCAGTGAAGGATATGAAAGTGTAATAATTTGATATGGTTTATTTTTCTGGGACTTTGCAGTGAAAAGATCTGTATGGAGCTTGAGAGAATATTTTTGGGAATGTTTCTGTTATATCAAGTCAGTGAAAGGAACGGGGGTTGGAATTCTCGTCCTGACCACACAACTTAATTCTCCTGTGATTTCTCAACCCACCTGTTATTACAGAATTACGGAACAGTGAGCACCATATTCCATAGATAAGAAAACAGGGAACCATGACATTGAAACATGCCGCCCACGTTCACAGAACTATTGGGTTGTCGGAAAAGTCGTGACGCATTTTTGCAGCGAAAAACATAGAAAAAAAATGTCATGACTTTTCCGACAACCCAATAGTAAGAATTGCGGATACAGGGAAGGCGAGACCAGATCTCTGGATGCTCACGATTGCTGTCATGACTGACTCAAACAATAAACACATTTCTAAAAGTGCCAGCTTAAAAAAAAGTAATCATGAACATTTGTAATACTGCTGTTGATGCAACAGCATGATAATACATGTCCGTTAAAATGCAATTTATAAAACTGGTGAGAAAAACCATTCATGTCCTACTAGCATGGGATGGCCTGTTTTGCCAAAGATAATGCAACTCTCTGTTTGTTTGTTTTTTTTCTTTGATGAGTTACACATTTATTTATTTATTTAGTTTTTATGTTTTCAAAAGGTTTGTTTTAATATAGGCTTTAGGAGAACTTAATAAGCAGTTTTAACTTAGGACTGTTTTACACCTCTCTATACACTGACACATACTGTTTTAAAAACATCTTAAAGTTGGTCAGTGTAAGATCTACGGGTGGCCTATTGGGTCTATATTGGTCCAGTAGACTTACATGTCAGCTAGCTGATAGATAAAGCTCTAAATTAAGAGAAAACCTGCCTGCTGTGAAAAATGGATGTGTGGGCTAAATGATGAAAAGCTACTGTAAGAACTTATGTCACTCTCTCAAAATCCTGAGCATCGGGACACTGGGGAGATATCTACATGTGTTGTAAAACATCTATGGGGATCACATTGATCAGAAAGGTTGAAAAAAATTAAGCCACTGAATCGCTGAAATCATATGATTAAAAAACTACATTTCCCCCCCCTTGGAATATCATATTTTTTAATTAAATTCAACTGCAGACCTAGGTGGCATTTTAAAAACGATACCATGATATAGCAAGAACATCTAGCAACAATATTTTTCCACTGTTTTTGTTTTCTCTAATTTTGGTATTACTTCAAAATTTTCATCTATTTTACTTCAATTTCTTTTTTTAAAAAATTTATTATTATTATTTTTTTAGCTGAGCGATCCTGCTACCTATTGGCAGCTTAGTGGCAGCTCAGCTAGGGCTGGGCATCGAACCGCTGTTGCTCAGAGTTCAAACTCTTGAGCGAGCTCTAAACCAACTGAGCCACTCGGCAGGCCCTTACTTCAATTTCTTGATCCTTATGCTATGGGTTTGGCTTTTATTCATCTATCCTGACAAGGCTTCTGTGATATTACATGAAGAGTAGAGAACTATACTTCTCGTCCCTTCAGCGTCCTTCATAGATAAAAAAGACAAAAAGAACCATCTGTATTATAAACGAACCACATACCGTTGCTGTAGTTATAGTAGACCCACTGCCCACTCTTGGGTTTGGGGAGTGACACAGGCGTCTCCTCGGCAGGAAGGCTGGAGAATCGGTACTCCACGAATAGCCGCTGGATCATGTCATCCGTGGTGACTCGGGAATCATTAAGGCTTAGAGCTATGATCTCAATTCGAATTTCTTCCGATGTCTGTTTAAAGAACACAAACAACAAAGAGACAAATAAAACAAACGAACAAAAAAAGTCCTTTACTTGTTTTCACTATCAACTTTAAATAAAACATGAAGGCCCATGGGTTTCTTTTTTTTTTGAAAGCATGTTACACTACTATTTAGTCACACATGATAGATTATTCAAGACGAGAGAGAGAGAGAGAGAGAGAGAGAGAGAGAGAGAGAGAGAGAGAGAGAGAGAGAGAATGAGATTCCAGTGCCCCAGGGTGTGAAGTTAACAGTGTCAGGGCAGTAGTCTCCTGATTTACATTCGAGGTTATAAATATCCCACTAGCAGTCTATCAGGAGTAAAGATTATGAGATCTTCATCTCCGATTGCTTTCACAGTGACAAGTATCAGTGGGTCTTGTTTCAAACTATGTAATGAAGTACATGTTTATCACTGCTTTTATTTAATCTACAGTACCTGAGAAAGTTTCGGTTATTCAGAGATCAAAGCCTGTGGAGTACTTTATGCTAATATATGTAGCTACGTGAATCCATATTAACTAGAGTAGACACTACCTTTCGTTCTCTCATATATTATGTCACAACATACTTCATTCAATAAGTAATGTTTTCAAACAAAAAAACCAAAATTTTAATCTAATTTAACACATTTTCTTGCCATTTATTTTTATATCATTTTTACAGAATTAACAACTAAAATATTTGTTTGATCGTGTAATTTTCACTTCAATTCTTATTTCATATATTTTGGTGTCACAGACATTATTATGGGAGTCACATATGTTTCCTTGAGTAACGATTTAAAACAAATAATAGACTATGACTTAAAAATTACAGCGCACCAAGATAACTCAGTTAAGTGTTTGTTTTTACAATATTATTATAAATTTGTTCTTTATTCCCCTTTACTAAATTCAAAGGCATGGTACTGTAAATTATATAACTTCAAATAACAATTAGAAAATCCTGAAAATAAGAACTGTTTATATAGCAACTTTTAGAAAGTTATTGTTAAATATAAATCAGTGTGTAAATTTACCATAGTGATTAGAGATTTCAAAGAATATAATATAATTAATCAAGTTGAAAAGCATAAGAATCCTATTGTAAAAATATCTCCATAAAGAACAATTTCCATCGCTGTCAAACCCCCTCAATATTTGATGAAGTAATTTTACCCCCTTCTTTCAAGACATTTTCTTTTATTATGTATTCTTAGACACTTTAACTAAAAACCCAAATCTGAATATTTCAATAAGGTTATTTTATTATTCAGTAGATTCATGGAAATTTTACTAGGATGACAGAGAAAATTCCACACCATTCTGTCTCCACTAATACAGGTACAAGGCTGCAGCTGGCAATATTACTAGGATTAGCATAGTATGATGAAATATTTAAAGGAAAATTTTTTCTAAAACCTAATAAATCAAATGACTGCCAAATGTCATTAAAGTGATGGTCTTTGACTTGAATATGCTTTTCATATTCAAATTTGAAAAGAAAGAGATGAAAGCCCGGAAAGGTTACTCGGTTTCCACTAATAACCTCAAGCCCTCTCCGCTCACGTGCATAAAAAATGAAGTTGGCTCTATTGTCTAATCTCACTCCAGAAAAGCCCTTCTCTGCTTGCTGAAGACTAACGCGGCAAAGAAAATATTTTAAATCATACAATTTTTTTTTCCTTAAAATGGATGGTGGCTGTCAAAATACCGCATACACGTACATTTTCTAATTCTGGTTCAAATGCAGGACTGCATAGTTGAGTCATTTACGTAAGTTGTAACTTGACAAACTTGGAATTGTTGTAACAATACATCTTATAAAACCTCCTGCTTCTGCACAAAAGAAATAAAAGAAACACACAGCTATGGAAAAGCAAAAGAGGTATAAATGGTTTTTTCTACATTGTGAAGATAGGAATTTAAAATTGTTTATCACAGAACCCAATGAAGAGACAAGTGAACTTTTAAATTGCAGAGGACTCAAATTTATTTAAGTGGTTATTTTATTAATAATACATTAACTGTAGAATCCCTACATGAAAACTTGCATTATCAGAATAGATTTAGGCTGTCAAATAAGACGATACACAAACATATAATTCCAAGTGAAAGTGGATACTTGGATCTCAACCAAACCAACCAACCCACCCACCCAAAACTGATGCCAGCATCC
>NW_017731354.1:7850832-7922949 GCF_001890085.2 Hipposideros armiger
CACCCACCCACCCACCAAAACCAAAACTAAGAAAACCCACCATATTATCCAGAGAAAGAAAAGAGCTTTAGAATTCTTTTTATGATGACTATCTTCTTTCTGGTCCTTTTTATTTTAACACCCCCCGCCTAGACTCATTACCTCTATCATACGTCCTTTTTAATTCTCTGACTAATATTATTGACAGAGGTTATTAGCTATCACTTCTTTGTTCCTTTGATGCTACATGAATCAACTGAAAATAAATCCAAAAGGGATACGTTCCAAATAGTGCACATCTAGGGAAACGTGCTCTGAATAAAGAATTTTCTAAACATAAACTGTGGCCAACGGGGCTGGCCAACTTATTTTTCAACATTGGAACCATTCTGGTTGTATTCATGCCCTTGTGAATCAAAAGTTCAACTAGATTATATGTGAAAATTTTGAAGATTAAGCAGCACATCAGCTGCATAACAGACAACTCCAACTTAGTGTTAGAAATGAAGCCGCTAGCTCTCCTGCCGCTTCTCCTCTCCCCGTCTCATTCATCCTTCTGACATCTCCCATTTCAGGGGGTGAGATCACCATCCCCCTGGCCGCACACCACCACAAGGCCTTGGAGTCACTCTTGCCATCTCCATTGTTCACATCCGCCACATCCGATAGCTTACCCATTCCTGTTCATTTTACTTCCTAAATATCTCCGTGATTCATTGAATTATTGAAAACTTATGATATTTAAACATTGTGTCAGCTATTGGGGATATAAAGACAAAACAAGATGTGGTTTCTTTTCTGTTTTATCTCTAGAGGAACTTCTTTAGGTTCTCATCGGATCCGAGGAAGGAACTAATATAGCAGCTTCCTAGTATTAGAAAGCTGAAGTTTGATAGCATGAGGTGGGAGAAAAAAAGGAGGAATCCTAAAAGATCAGTGGTTGGTAAAGCTGTAAGTAGTCAGGTGGATAGTACAAGACCACCAGCTCAGGCACACAGGGACGATTATCTTGCTTATTGTAACACGGCTGCAGTATGCTGTAGACACTCAATAGAGTGGATCTGCTCTGATGGCTGTACAAGATGGGAGGCACTCCTGTCCCTAATCCCTTGCCTACAGCCTCAGCTATTCCTGTGGAAGAATTCTCTCCCTGTAAAAACAAACCAGCCATCAACTGCTTGAAAACCCTTCTATTACCCTACACTCTAGAAGAGTCCCCAGACCTGCAGTGTGCTGTTTATACTACCCAGCTTTTGCGTCAGCAACTTCTCCATCCACTGATCTGAGGCCCTGGACCACAGAATTCCACTGATCTGAAGCTCTCCTTGACGAGGGAATTACTGATCTCCAAGAGTGAGGTGGTTTCTCCTCTGGGTCCTCGTGCACTTTTTAGTCACAGATGTACTGCATGGATGTGCTTCCACATCTGCCTCTCTCTGCAGACTGAGCTCTCGGAGGCTGGGACCGTATCTTAGTCATCTTCTGCTATGTAACATCCTTTTCAGGATCTGGCACATAGTAGGAGCTCAATAAATACTTAATGATAGAGAGTCCATGGAGGCTGAGTATCTCCTACAAATTCAGAGTATCTTTTATATATTACCAGGCACATGTGAAGCTGCAGTCACTAGTATTTCTCTTTTAACAAATATTTATCCTGTCTGCTATGTTTTGAGAACATGGTGACTGTTAACTGTTGAAAAATACACAGAAATCTTGCTGTTCTAGATTTAATGGAATAGGACTATCTCAGAGGCAGGTCAATGTTGCAGAATCTAGGGAGTAGGGTACCAGTATTTCAACTTCTCTGTATGTTTGAAATTTTCCATAATAAAAAAAATGAAAAATAATGTTCAATTAGGAGAACTGGAAGGGGAAACAGTACACGATTCAAGTGACAGCGAATGAAGCGCGAAGCCATTTCAGGCAGATGCATACTGTTCGTTCAGAATCACTAGAGTAGCACGGCAGGCTGTGGCTACGAGGCACGAATCTTCAGGCACGGGGAGTTCCCGGACAGCGCAGGGTTTTTTGGCTTTTCCTGTTTTGTTTCTTTTCCGGGTGTGAACCTTCGTGATTAGGTATGGGGCTGCTTCTCAGCACTTTTTTTTTTTTCCTTGTTCACCAGTTGCCCTATTAGCTTCCTTAGTTAGCAAGATGTCAACATCAGCATCTAGAGGCAGCATTTTAAAATTCCGACTGTGATGAACAGACTAGAAGTCACTCAAATCAGAACTGCGTGTAACTTATTTTTAGTTGTCGGTATAGATGGAACTGCACATTATAGGACTGAATGATCTAGAAATGTGATGACAGCCTGTATTACTCTCAGAGAAAAAAAGTTATAGTTCTCATGATTTTGGCTGAGTTCCACCATTGCTTCCTGACCGATGCTAATTCACAGCGCAGGCCATATTTTTCTATAGTGTTTACTTGGGCTCTGATTGGCATGCTTAGGTTTTTTTATGTTTTACTTCAGAGGATCATGCTGAATTCTTCCTCTGGTTTCAACCATCGCAGCGGCCACACTGGAGTTGGATTGTTAGGCTTCTAAAAACTAATTCAACTTGACAGCCCTTAAATAGTGCTGCCTAACTGGGAATGGCCTAGGATAAGGGTTTTGCAACTTGTTTCAGTCAGTCAGACTCAAATCTAGCTATAGTGAGATTACATGTGAGTTTTACTTCATTCTAAATGTCTCCAATGAATAAGCATTTCTTTAACTTTTTAAATTGCGATGTATAGAGAATAATTTGGCCTAGTCAAGCACTCAACATCTTCAACAGATGTGAGCATTTTGCTCCATCTGATTAAAACTGTTATTATATTGTTGTTGAAGAAATAGAACAGTTCAGATACAGGTAAAGCCCTCACTTCCCAATGCCTTTCCCCTCCTTCCTTCCCCAGAGTAACCACCATCCTGAAGTTGGTGTGTCTTCACGCCCAAACATACTTCTATATTTTCTACTTCATATGTATGTATCCATAAATAACATATATATTGCTTCTCTTTTTAGATTTCATGTTAGTGGTATCATCCTCTATTACTCATGCTGCAATTTTTGTTTTTTCATTCAATACTGTAAATATTTTGAGATTTATTCATGTTTATAATTAAAATCTAATTCATTCATATTAACTGTTGTATAGGTTTATATTGCATATATAATCTATAGTTCATTTCTCTACTGATGGACAATTTTGCTATTACAAACAATGTTGCTTTGAATATCATTTTGTTTTCTTGTGTTTGTGAGTGATTCTCTTAGGAGAACTGCTGGGTGGTAAGATTCAACTTCACAGGATCATCAAATTACTCCCCAAATGGTTATATGAATATCCACGAGTATTATTTTTATCACCATAGATATGTGTGTGTGTATGTATGTATGTGTATGTATGTATATATGTATGTGTGTGGGTGTGCGTGTGTGTAAATACAAGTAAAGCCTGCCTACAAGAGCCGCAGTATGTAGAACTTGGGTACTTTATAACCAAACAATAGAGACAAAATGGAAATGGAAGGTGATCATCTATGTCTGAGCCTCCTAAGAGCTAAACTTTAATTGGGATGAGTTCTAAGACTAATTCTAAATGGTTCAAAAAAAAAAATCAGACTTGCCATTGGTGCTGACAGAGTAAAATGTACGTAAGTGGGCTAGGAACACATAGTGATCAGCGGTAATTCTCTCCGCTTCCCTCCTGCATTTCTGGCCGGGGGTGGGAAGCACTGTCTCAAAGACTCAAAAAGTCCCCGCGACCTCACGCTAGCCTCCAAGGCTCCCTCTTATTAGGAATCATCTCTACTCTCCATACAAGTTTTGATGGAAAAGTCTTCATTTTGTTTTGAAATAATAGCTCTTGGGGAGAAATAAGAGTAAATAGAAAAAACTGTCAAGGTAATGTTTTTACAAACAAAACTACACAAACCCAACCCAGCTGTCATCAGTGGCAGTAACCTACCTTTTCTCATGCTCTGTTAAAAGGTCCTATATTGAAGAATAACACAAACACTGAAAGTTTCAGTGATGGAGAGCAGAATGGTGCTAGGTTTGGGCGTGCTTATTTTTAGAGCAGCGTCGCTGCCTCCTCCACACCCTGCAAACCACATCGGTAATGGTCAGCAAATGACAGAAGCTTGTTACCACATGTTGTGAAGCAATGGCTGGAATACTTTTTCCTGTTCTAACACACCTGAGGGATACGGCACATTTCCATCACTAACTATGGCTTACTGTGGCAGTATAATGTGAAGGAAGGAGAGAATTTTTAAAATTACCCTCAATTTCAGGTGATTTTGCTAGGCTATTCCACTTCACCGTCATTGAGAACAGATGTCATAGTGCAGTGGTTCTCAATTTTGGCTGCACAGTCGTACTGCGGGGGGAGCTTTAAACACAATTCTGCTTTAACTGATCCGGGCGGAGCCTGGGCTCTGGCATTTCAAAATGCTCTCTCGGTGATTCTAATGCGCAGCCACGGCGAGAAGCCCTGCTTTGCCCTGAGGTTGTTGTCCTCAACTTGAGTGTACCCCCGGCTGACCTGAAGGGCCTGAGAGCACATGGGGTGCGGGGCCCCAGTCTCAGAGTTTCCGCTTCTTTAGGTCTGAGGTGGGACCCACACTTCCAAAACCACTGTCCTCAACCAAAAAAGATTCAAGCTACATTTGTTGAGCCTTTCGAAGGTATTTATGGAAAAGCTTCAACCATGTGCATCTTCAACTGTCCTTTAGTTATTTCACATTTTAGTACAGAACAGGCTAACACGTCATTCCCTTTTTAGAAGCAACCTACACTCATTATTAAAGAGAACTCAACAATATCAATCCTAAAAAGTAAAGTATAAAAGTTGCTTGTTTCCTCCCATCCCCTAACTCAGAGGTCAGCAATTTTTTTCCATAAAGAGCCAGATTCCAAGTATTTTTCGCGTTGCAGGCCACGTGGTCTCTGTCGCGAGTACTTGGCTCTGCTGGTAGAGTACCAGCGGCTACAGACAACATGTAAATGATGAGTGTGGCCGTGTCCCAGTAAAGCTTTACTGACAAAAATAGGCAGAGGGCTGGGTTAAGCACATGGGCCACAGAGTGTGGACCCCGGCCCACGTCCCAGGCACACTCACTGCTAACAATGTCTGGATTACGTACCTCCATTTTCTTTGCTTACATAAACCTAAATGTTATGTCTGCATGCTCATATAAAAATCGATGTGTGTGTGTATGAATATACCTTTTCATTTGCTTCTTTTAAAGTGAAGACTCCTCAGTCAGGTATAATTTCTTACCCATTAGTTAGGCAAACAGTGATGTGAGCAAATAGGGGTTTTTATATATTGTTATGTATAAAAATGTTATGTAGAATAAGCAACATTTTAACTAGAAATGCTTGCAGTTGTAAAAACTGATAGAAACCTAAGGGTCCATCAAAAGGGGCTTATTTAAATAAATGGGGTACAGTTATACAATAGAATACTACGCATATGTTGAAAGAAACAGAGTTAGTGGTATGGAAAGAAGTCCATGGTAAATGAGTAAAGGATAATAAAGTCACAATATATACAAAAGCTTTAAAAGCAATTATTATTAGGAGAGTAATTCAACATTTACTGAAAATATAGTTTGAAACCTCCTCTTCCATCTAGCTTAAGATATGGAAAACATTGGGAGGGGCTTGTTTTACCCACTGATAGGATATCATATTTGATTCTCAAGTGATTTAATAATTTTTAATACATGAACTCTCAAAGTAGCATGTTGCTTTATGCACTTTGCCTTTCAAAGCTCTCAAACGTGTTCTGAACACCACGGTTGCGATCACCTGGACATGTCAGCTCAGAGTGTTCAAGAGAACCTGGAGTCCAGGTGGAATTGCACGTTAATGCAATTGGATATGGCAGTTTTTACCAAACTGCTCTTAGTAGAAACAGACAAAGAGAAAGATGTAACTACGCTGTGCACAAAAGAGCCCATTGCTCATCCAGCCCGTGATCTTCCATTCTCACCTGTGGGCACACTTTAAGAAATCTGTGAGTCGGTAGCAAGTTGTGAAAATTGAAAGCTGCGTTGCTTACATGATAAAATTAGAAATAAGGTGAAAGAGGGATTACTTTTTTTTTAATGCCGTGACAAATGCAAATTTTCAGTTTTGATGTCTATTTTGAGGACCTAAAACAAGGCTTTTAATCAATGTATTATACATCAAATTGATCCTGTTAACTTCTGATTATTCAAAATGAATAAAATATTCATAGAGAAATGTCCAAAGTTTTACACTTCTCAGGCCCTCCCCCATTAATTATCATGCCTAGGAGCCTTTCAGTAAACGCAGCAGTCGTCAGGCTGACGGCATCTGACAGGCCAGCAAAGCCTGATTACACTGGTGCTCTGTGGCACTTTGATGTCCTGGAAGCGAAGAGAGATAGGGGCAAATTGGGCAGCACATTATGTTAATGCCTTGATTTAATCCAGCCACTAAACTTTCTGTAGCTGTTAAAAAAGACGCTAACACCAATTATGCCGCTTTGGAAGGGACAGGAGAGGACAAGCATTTCATTCTGACAAAGTGAGGCCCATAAATGTTGTCAATGAAATGAAACAAAATGAAGTAATCTATGATTAATTATACATCACAGACGTGAAGAAAAGAGGAAGAACCAAGTAATATGTCTGAGTCCTGGGAAATCTGTTAGATTCCTTTTAAGGATCAACATTTCTGAGAAATAACTATGAACTGTCAGATTCGGTAATACGAAAAAAAGCTGAAGGATCTTAAATTGCTTACATAGTGTAGTGGGTAATTCAAATTCATAATGTAATTGGCATAAATGATGTTTATCTAGGGCACTACGTCTAGTCTCAATTTTGTGACAGTACAGCAGAAGCAGTTTTTAAAAAATCGATCAAGTTGGATAACCACAGAGTTGGGTTATCTACTTTGTAACTAGACTCTGTGCCTCTAATCGATTCTTTACATTACTGATAGCATGATCTTTTAAAATGTGACTCAAGAGTGTAAACTCCATAAGAGCAAAAGATTACTCTCTTATTCACTGCTATCTTCCCAGTCTCTGAAATCACGTGGGGTACACACTAAATGCCCATTAAATGTCTGTCTAATGAGTGAGTGATTTTTCTTCCCCCGCCCCCTTGAGAATCCTCATTGGCTGCTCACAGAATTTCAGGATAGACTTCAACCTTCCAAGACAGAGGCCTCAATGCTCTGGGCATGACCGGCTTTCCAGAATATTCTCCTGGGGCTCCCCGTGTGGGCGATAGGCTTAACCCCAGCCATGCTCCACATTCTCTCGAATTCTCATGCTTTTGTTCCTTTGGCTTTCACTAACTCCTAATCATCTCCAGCATTTGGTTCAAACGTCAGGGACTCTGGGAAGTCTTCCCTGATGAGGGCCCCTCCTGCTGAGTCAGGCGCCCCCCGAAAGTACAGGCTCCACAGTGCCCTGTACTTCCCACCCTCTGCTGTTGGCCATGCGTTGCCATTGTTTCTCTACAGACTGAATTCCTCCAGGCTAGGGAGCGCTGCTTTTGTGACACACAGTAGATGCTAATAAAGGAAGAGCTGCTGTGAGAATTAAAGGAGACATTACATCACATGAGCTTAGCACATAGCAGCCTCTGAGTGATACCTTCCTTCCGATGAAAGCTGTGTATCGCTGTCCTGAGATTTCTACCTGAAGCAGTTCTTAAGGAGGAGACAAAAGAGCAAACTATTGAGCCACCAAGATTTTTAAGCTTAAAAAAGGTTTGATGACACAATACCTCAGCCTAAGTTGACATCATCAGTAATGGAACAAAACGACATCCTGTGCCTCCTGGTCTGACACACTGGGAAGGGCATAGCACGGCTTCTGTCGAATTCCTGCCAGATGTTACAATGACCTGAGTCTAATATGCGGAGACATCACACCCCCTCCAAATTGAAGGGTATTCCACAATATAAGTGGTCTGTATCCTTAAAAAATTCCGATGTTATGAAAGACCAACACAAAGAGAGGCTGGCGAACCAGTATGTATTAAGAGACATGAAAACTAAATGCAGAGTGTGATCTGGGTTGGATCCTGGACCAGATCAATAAAATGTTGTAAACAGTACTTCTGGGACAAGAAAAATTCTAATGAGAACTGAAGATTAGTGAAGATTAGATATTAGTGTAACGTTATTATTCTGAAGTATTAGGGGTTAAGGAGCATGATTCCTGCAACTCTCAAATAATTCATTACAACTATGTAAGAATGTGTATATATAAATACATACATATGTGTGCAAATACACATATATGGGAGAGAGAATAGAAATGATAAAAAATAAAAGTGTAGCTAAATGTTAACAATCGGTGATCATGGCTGAAGTGCATGCAGGAGTTCTTTGTCCCACTTTTGCAATCTTAAAAGCAAAAAGTTCCAGGACTCATTAAATGACTTGCTACAGCAGCACACAGAAAGTTACAATCCCTAGAAAATGCTATATTTCATATTTCACCATTACGATGATCTCTTGAGTTCTGTTCCTATGTTTGCTGATTATATTATTTTACTATATTTGGTATGTAATTTAACAAAATTAATTTCACCAATTAACCTAAGATACTGGGCAGTACCTTCTACTAAAAGTAGGATTTTTTTAAAAGCACATGGGAGCTGATTAGTGGCGACTTGAGGCATCGAGTATCGCTTAGAGCGGTGGCTTGCTTTAAATGACGTTCATACATTTGAGATGTCATCTAGAATCATTATATGAAATCACATGTTGGAATGAGAGCAAAGGCTGTATTAAGCCTTGGCAAAGTAACACAAATGACTGTCCCAGAAGTAATAAAGAAAAAACCCGGTTTATTCTAAAAGAAAAAGATATGTGTACATTAGAATTAGTGGACTATTTTAGAAGAACAGCTCTTTCTCTCACTAAAGTTCTTTGTTAAATCGAAGTTCTTTATTCTGCCTTAGCCAAGGGCAGCACACCGTCCCCCGAGACGCTGTTGCCGGCACTCCCGGGTCCTGCTGCAGGTGTAATGCCGGTTTCCCAACCTCAGCACACTGATGTTTGGGGCCGGGGAGCTCTCAGCTGTGGGTTCTGTGCATTGTGGCACATTTAGCAGCAACCTGATCTCTACGCACTAGATGCCAGTAGCAGTCCCTCCCAGGATGACAACCAAAGATGTCTCCCGACATTGCCAAATGTCCCTTGGGGACAAAATCATCCCTAGCTGAGAAGCACTGGTCTAAGGTGGTATAATTAGGTAACGTTTCCCCATACTTTGCAAGCTACTTTCAGATGAAGAACACAACGTTTGCAAAGTAAAATTAACTATTGCGTTCTCTCTCCAGTGGCTAGAGGATAACAATCCAAAGCGTTTAGCTCCCTGCGTTGTACCTGAGGCCCTGTACCCCGTCATACAGAAAGGCTGCTGTACTTGGTGTATTCTTGACTTCTGACACACGAAACGTACCTCCCTGCCTGTACTAGCAGTGCCCACGATTTTCTCTCTGCTGCCATATATCCCCATCTTTAGGATGTCACAGTTAAAGCAGGACACTCCTTCTGACTGTGTGACTGGCCACAACTGAATGAATCAAGGGTGCACAACAGATCAAAATGGACCCAATCAGAGGTTGGACATGGCAAACCAGATCTTTCTCCTTGGGGCTGGGAATTTTTGTGTGGCTACCTTTGGGCAACAAGCAAGTGAAACAGAGAAAGTCAGCTTAACATGAGAGAAAGCAGGCATGCAGCGTCCAAGAAAGGGAAGGGGTGGTGGGTGGGTCAGCTCATGGGCGTATCGTCAATGAAGTCTATTAAAAAAATCACTCCGAATCTCTCCCTCCTCTGAACTTCCTTAACTAGTGGCATGATTGTGAGCAAGTCACTCTCTCTCTCATGATCTTAGTTTGCTCATTTGGAAAATGAGGAAGGGCTAGAAAACAGCCAACTACTCTTCAGCTCAAATATCTGAGTCTGATATTACTATTGGTACTGTGTCCCGACAACTGTTTTATGTTGTGACTTAACTGCTGAATTACTGTTTAACTTTTCATGAACACGCCTTCCCAGTTAATGGGGATGCTCCCTGACGGCAGGGCCAGGGCACTGCACTGACCTCCTCAGGGAGGAGTGCAGATGGGGAGTCCCTGGGGATCACTGGGTTCTAACAGGAGGAAGCAGTGCTGTTTGGAGACTGACTCAATAAGTATATCCCTTCCTACCTGGACGGATTCAACATAATCATTTCTCATATTCTTATGTTCAAAAGGTTAAATAAATCACACAGGCATATAAAATCCTGATGCAGTAGGCCCAGTCCTGCAGAGGATCTGCTGACACGTGGGAAAAGCCTGATGCAAACATGCAGGCTTACTGCTCTGGATTTAATGAATGGAGGGTGCTTAACAAAGTGATGTGATGGTTAACTTATGTGTCCACTTGACTGGGCCACAAGGGGCCCAGACATTTGGTCAAACATTATTCTGGGGGTGTCTGGGAGCGCGTTTCTGGATGAGATGATCATTTGAGTCAGTAGACTGAGGAAAGCAGACTGCCCTCCCTACTGCGGGTGGGCCTCATGTAATCAGCTGAAGACCTGAGTAGACAAAAAGGGTGGGAAGGAGGCAACTCCTCCCGCCTGACCGCCTTCAGCGGGGACAGTGGTCTTTTCCTGCCTTTGGACTTGCACCGAACCACTGACTCTTCTCCCATCTCCAGGCTGCCTGCTTTCGGACGGAACCACGCCACTGACCCAGCTGGCCAACGCTCAGTCGCCATAATCACGTGAGTCAATTCCTTATAATAAATCTCTTTCTATATTTATATATACTATTGGTTTGGTTTCTCTGGAAAACCCTGACTAATACAAATGACTATAAAGCTAAATCCCACACAAGGAGCCCATTTTCCAATTGATTCCCATTATCAAAATTTTCTAATACGGGGTAGAGAATGTCTATTCATTGGTCTGATAAATAATTGTACAATTTCAGATTTGATAAAGCAAAAAAAAAAATTAAATTGAACTAAATGCTATAATTGAAAGTCTTCATGGAACCATATGCAAAATTCTTTCCCTGCTGTATCAATTTTGAACAATAAAGATTCCATATATCAGGATGCTATAGGTTAGATGATGTTACTATAATTAATAATTATGTAATAATAAAAATATAACTTTGGACAGATGAACTGTCCTGTTTGCATTTATCAATCATTTGTATTTATCAGTCACAGAAGCAAAGACTTTCTCTATGGAGACATCTGAGATAACTGAAATATTCTGTTCTATGTTTTTGATCTGCAAAGATGAGGCTAAAAATTTTAAGAGTTCAAGGAAGTACTGCAATTCTTACCAATATAGTAGAGATTCTAAAGACAGGAGTACAATTAATCATTTCAGGAAAGTTAACGTAGATATAGAAAAAGGTAGAACTTTTGACTTTACTTTATAAAACCTTTGTCATCCCCTTACAATAAAAAACGCTCTGGTAAGCAGTACACTTCCCATATAAATTAAAGTGAAATTTTCTTTTCAAAGCTTTAATTTACATACTACTTTTCAGCAATGTGCTACAAAACAAGCAAAATATACCTACATGAGATGAATTACCTTCAAAGAAGGTTCAATTTTTTTTGTAGCAGAAATGAAATAATTTTAACAGTTTATTGGTAGACATATTTGGATATGACGGGTCTATTAACTCACATTTGCACACTATTATAATTTTAGATGTCATTGCACATTTTGAATTTTTTAAAGTTCAGATTTCATTTAACACATCCTTGTACAATGGTTCTGGAAAGAAGTCAGGGAATTCAACTGATTTAAGCGAGTACCTATTGAAGCTACTGAATGTAAGGTACTCTTAACACGCAAGCAAAAATCATGCTTACATGTTATAGCCCACTATATAATGAAACTGTAAATAAAAGTTTCTTATACTAGATGATTACTTGAATAAGATTATGATAATATATTAGTTTTTTCCGGAAATACTTTTGCCTTAAGATGTTCATATATGAATCTGATGTACTATGAATGAAAAGCAACTTTATCTCAGAACATTTCTGATTGGTACCAAGTTACCGACCTGCTTGATGTTCTTGGAGATGGGACCTGGAATAATGCACTCATCACTGTCAGAAGCTGATCTGTCCTCTTCATCTGTTAAAAAACCAAAATTTTAGTGGTTTAAATCTGTTAAATCAGTTACATTTGTAGCTTGTGAAGTGGAGAGAAATAAGCTTACATTGTAAGGATAAACTTAAAAGGGCAATATGATGAGATCATGTCTGAACCTTTTTTAGTAGCAAAGATATTTACATTTACATTACATTTTAGAAAAAAAAATGACTGAAAATTCCAAGTTTAGTTTTAGTAGAAACAAAGGATGAAAATACAGCTTGTTCTAATATGAACTTAAAAAATAATTTTTTTAAAAGAAGACAGGGTAACAGATATTTTCTTACAGCTTAAGCAATAATACTGTGTAAGAATCAAGTTATTATTATTATTTAAAACACTTTTTAAAGTTTTATAGCTTTATTGTGGTAAAATGGACATACAACAAACTGCATACATTTAAAGTGCAAAATGTGATAATTTGACATATATATTAATTCCAAGAAATCATCACACAATGAAGACTGTGCACATACCCATCACCCCCAAAAGTTTCCCTAGGTCTTGTAATCTCTTCCCATTAGTCTTCCCAGGCAGCAACTTAAACCCTGGCTGTCACTATAGATTAGTTTGCCTTTTCTAAATATTTATGTAAATTAAATAATGTCATAAGTTGTCTTTTTTGTCCGAGTTCTTAGTTTTACCTTTTAAAAAGTCCTCTAGAATAATCCAGATGATAGTACTGAACCCAAAGAAAATATAAAGCCATTTAAATAACACAATTTGGGGACATGGTCAGCAACAACATTTCGTTCTATTGTGGCTCCAAGTGGAAATAAGCAGATTTGCCACAATTCTACCTGGTCACAACTGACTGGACCACATGCATCATTTCTGTGGTATCATGGAATAGATCCACTTAAATGAAGGTGATCTAAGGGGCATCCTCTACCAGATTAAACAAGGCTAAGAGTTAGATAGATAATGTTAATTTAAAAAAGAGTCACCTTCTGGTTCCAATTCCTCCGTTATTTCTGTTTCATCTTCAGATGAACTCAAACTTCGTTCTGCGAGCTGACCCTCGGATAGTAAAGACACATCCTCATCTTTTCCTTGTTGCATGTTCTCAGTATTCTCTTTTACCTTATCCACACGGCTTTCTTGAGAAACCTGAAGAAATGAAAGCACACTGATATATTTATCACCAATTAGATCACATTTATAGCATTTTTGCTGAAGCACTTGAATAATAAAGCATGTAAACCTGAGACTTAAATATACAGATATGCAATATATATGATTCATTAGAAAATAATTACTTAAATTGTACGAATGAAAATATGCAGCTAAATGAAAATTAATTTTAAACTAAAAATGGAAACTACACTAATTTCAGAATGAATTTTACATTAATTCACATATCTATTTGACATTATGCTAATACCAGCATAATTGTACCTGTTACACTTGTCATATTTTTTACCTTTCTATTCCAAGGAAGTCACATACTAAAATAAGATCAATGCTATGATTTCCTGATTCATGTCAATACAAAGACAAAATCTTTAAGAACTATATTAAACTTTTCAAGATAATTTTGATACAAATACACACCCTGGGAATATGGGAAAGAGTTGGCACATTAGTATCTATTTCTGGCGCATGTTCCACTTCTGGTGAAATTTCCTTCCCACTTTCAGGAGGAGCAGAAGTCTCCTTAAACAGTGTAAAAACATTCATTTGTTATTTTGTATTATTACTAAATCCCAAATCATTCTAACACACACACACACACACACACACACACACACACACAAATTAGGAGCAAATATAGTAGCTACCCATATGACAATGAAATTGCATTTTGTAAAATTATTGATATTCTTCATGGTGTATATATATATATATACAATTTAAGAACTGCAAGTGTATTTCATTGAAGCATTGTTTATAATCTTAAAAAAAGGGAGAACTATGCAAATGTCCAACAATAGGATATTAGTTAAATCAAATATGGTACATCCAAATACCTGAGTTTTAGATAACCATGAAAAACCTAATAATGTAGATCTGTACTTACTGATACTGAAGAGTTTACAATATAGTGTTGAGTAAAAAAGCTAGTTATAGAACAATATATGTAGTTGTATATTGTTTTGTTAAAAAACAAGCACACAAACAAACATACATGTGTGTACATTTCCCCGGGAAAAAAATAGATCCGAAATTCACCAAAATTCTATCTCTATATCTAGATTTGGGGAAATTTAGTTTTGTTGTTTTAAATTTTTGGCTTATTTTTATTTTCCAATATTTCTAGAATAGTTATAAATTACTCATGTGATTAAACAATTGCATATGCTAGAATAGGTACATGCTTTCTGTCGCCAACATCATCTTTTTTTTGAAGATATTTATTGGGGAATTGGGACAAGGGGAACAGTCAAGTTGCTATCCTTTTGTTTTGTTTTTTTTTTAAAGACTTTTATTGGGGAATTGTGGGGATGGGAACAGCACTGGGGAATTGGGGAAGGGGAACAGACAAGTTGCTGTCCTTTTGTTCTTCAGTCTAGTTGTGGAGGATGTTGCTTCACTGGCCCAAGTTGGCACCATCATTGTGCTCTTCCTGGGCGAGGCAGATCAGTTGCCGGCTTCTGGACGGCCTCTCACTGAGGCTGCTGGCTGCTCACTGCGGCTGCTGGCCGCTCACGCTGGCTGCTGGCTACACACGGTAGCCCATGGCAACCCACTGCCACAGGGGCTGCAGCCTATGCCGTCGCCTGCGACTCACTGGCAGCCCAGCTCCAGGTTGAGCTGTAGTTCAGCATCTTAGCTGTAGAGGGCAGTGTCACTGGCCCTCATGTGGGATCCGAACCGGGGCCCTCTGGCGTCCCAAGCCAGCTCTTAACCATCGCGCCACTTGGCTGGCCCCCAACATTATCTCTTTATTGCATCAAACACCAATTTATATCAACCATTATTCCATGGTTCATAAACTGATGTTTATTGTTAAAATATAGTTTATCATTTTTGCTATTTTAGAAGTTAACATGCCCAATACAGAAAATGTGAAAGATGAACAAGAAAACAAAATAATACAAATCCACATTCCCATTACCCAATGATAATATCTGTTAATAACTAGTTAGATTTCTATTTCTTTATAATTAACTTTTAATGCAAATAAAAACACTTTTTGGTTACGTAGTGATAATTATATTGTAAATATAATATATCCTGTTGCATAAAAACACTATAACAAAATTTTCTGATCTGATACTTTGGGTAAATATCACTTTTAATGACAACAGAAAATACTGCATTGAGAGGATAGGTCATGATTTACTGAACCCCTTTACCAGCGATGGACAGGGAACTGCTGCAGGAGAGTGAGAGGGTCACTGGTAACGTGGGAGGGAACGAGGAGGCATGGAAGGGGGGCACGTGTCCCGCTGGCTCAGCGCTACGGGGAGAGGAAGACGAGGCCTGAGATCTGACTACTGCATATGGCGAAGATAAAGTCTGACCAGACTGAGTTCAAAAACTCTATGAGGAAATGGAGACAAACTTCAAACAATTTTTGAATAGGTGGGTTTTGTTTGTTTGTTTGTTTTCTTTGGTAAATGGGGGGCAGAAGATTGAGCAATAACTGGAGAGAAATATGGGGCCAAAGGAAGGTTTATATCAAAGAGTAAGAATGATTAATACTTATACACAATGCCAAATTACTACACCTATATCATTTACTTAAAATATTTGTTATAGGAAAAAACAATCCGTATTTTGAGTGTTTACTACTTACAGGACTCTGAGGTGGTGCGATATCCACAAAAGACACCTTCTTGTCTCCAGGTGTTAGACGTTGTCTGGGTTTAGGTTTTGGTGCCTGAGATAAACCAATAGGTCAAACTGAGCATGATGAACTTACGTTTTAGATAAAACTTCAGCATTTTTTTTTCTCTTTTTGTGGCTATTTCCTAGGTTTTACAGGAAATTCAAAGTCACTGTTACTCACGACATCTAACGTGCTGACAGAGGATGTTGGAGGCAGTCTCAGAACAACTTCTGAGTCTTCTTTGGGTAGGACATTTCCCAAGTCTTCAGTTGTTAGGGATCCATTTGGCGGAAGGTAAGCAAATTTCCACTTCAGTATAACATGAATGGTTCCTGCAGGATGCTTTTTATGGTCTGTTAACTCAAATATTCCTGTCAAATCACAAAAATGACTTTAATTAATGCTAGAGTAAAGTTTTACTACCATAATAATTAAAGAAGAACAAAGAGAACTACCTACAACTTAAAAAAGTAATTTTGGCTTTTACCCACAACCCAAATGACTTACAGAATAAAATAAAGACAAAAGGATCTATGATTGGTTCATCTCTAAAGCAGACTGCTTTTAGAAGTTAAGGCCTCAAAGATAATACTGATTCAAACATGAGAAAATTAACTTATAAATATTTTAATTCACTGAAATTAAATTCTGAGATTATTCAAAATTCTTAGCCTTCCTCTAAGACATCATCTAGGTTATAGCTCAAATATCAACTTTCATTTTGATTTGTGTATTCTTGCAAGACTTGTCTCTATAGAAACATATATTGAAATTCAAAGTTTCAAATAATTTATGTATCTAAAGGACTCTTTGTAGTACTATATAATTCTATTATAATTTTAAATATTTTATTGGGATTTGTTAAATTATCCCAAATTAATAGTAGCATAGCAAAAAATGTCCATAAGATAAACCATCCAAACATATAGCAGTAAGAATAATTATCATCTACCTATATCTGTATATACCTATATTGAGTCACCAATTTTAATCATTGTACTAAATTTTTCAGTATGAAAAATCTCTGACTTGAAAAAAACAAACCTATGTTTCAAGGATAATTTTGCTTAGAGGTATCCTTTACTTGGTCCTCAAGTGTATATGACATGTCTTTTAGTGGCGGTCTGGGGAAAAAAAAAACAAAACAACTCTAGACTTTAGGGAGAACAATAGGATGCAGGTGGAATATAAGTAGGTGATAAAGTTCTATTATAGGCACAGGTGAGCCTTCCAGAATGGCTGAGTGAAGAGCTCAGTAAATCCTTTCCATAAAAAGGAATGATAAAACTAGACAAAAATGATCAAAAACAGTACCCTGGGGTAAGCTACTTGTCCCTGGCTGAATGTGAGACTTATAGACTTTGAATGCATTACCCAAACCATTCACTGAACCATAGGCAAACAGAGGAAGCCTACCAGCCCAAGGTGTTTAAGCACAACCCCTGACCAATCATTGGCTGACCCAGGCTTAAAATTAAAACAAGAATAAAACAAACAGACTTAGTAGAGACATCAGTGGCTACAGTGAAGGAAAAGGACTATAGAATTAGTCTTGGCAAGCCACAAAATAAACAAAAAGAGCAACAATAATCACCCCATGGAGTGGGGAAGTTGGAATCCAGACTTGCTAAAATATAGTATCCTAAATGTCCAGTTTTAAGGGGGGGAGGTGCGGAGAGAGAGAGAGAGAGAGAGAGAGAGAGAGAGAGAGAGAGACAGACAGACAGACAGACAGACAGAGACAGAGAGACACAGGAGAGTGTGATGTATACACAGGAAAAAAAGCCATCAATATATATTTTTTGAGGGTGTCCAGATGTTAAACTTAGAAGCCAAAAACCTCAGATCAGCTATCATATATATGTTCAAAGAACTAAAAGAAACCATATTTAAAGAATTAAAGGAAAGTGTAATGACAATGACTTCTAAAACAGAGGATATAATAAACAGAAATTATAAAAACGAGAACTCAGTAGAAATTCTGGAGTTGAAAAAATACAATCGCTGAAATGAAAAAAATCAATAGAAGGGCTTAACAGGAGATTTCAGTTGGCAGAAGAAAGAATCAGTGAATTTGAATACTGATCAGTAGAGATTTTCCAAATGGAAGAGGAAAAATGAAGAGAAGTGAACAGAGCCTCAGAGAACTGTGGGACACCATTAAACATACAAACATATGTGGAATGAGTCCAAGAAGAAGAAAAAACGGCAGAAAATAATTCAAGAGATAATGGCAAAAAACTCCCTAAATTTGGTTCATAACAGTATCCTACACATAAAGAAGCTCAACAAATTCAAAGTAGGATAAGCATAAAAGGAACTGTACATAGACACATCAGAGTTGACTTGTTGAAAGCTAAAAAAAATAAAATAAAATCTTGATAACACCATCAAGTATGATGGAGCCTTAATAAGAGTAACAGCTGATTTCTCATCAGAAATAGTGGATGCCAGAAGTTAGTTGTCCGATGTACTCAAACTGTTTGAAGAAAAATGATCAAGAATATTGTATCTAGCAAGACGGTCCTTCAAAAAATTAAAAGCAAAATAAAGACATTCTCACAATAATATGGTAATAACTATGTATAGTGCCAGGTGGGTACTAGACAAGTCACGGGGATCACTTAAATTATACGAACGGCTAGCCACTATTCTATACACCTGAAATTAATATGACATAATACTGAATTTCAAATGCAACTGAAAAATTAAAGATGGGGGGAGAAGGTGAAGGAGAATAAGAGGTCCACTTCCAGGTATAACACAAATACCTACAGCACAGGAAATACAGTCAATAATACTGTGATAGCGTGGTACAGTGTCAGATGGTTGCTGGGCTTACGGTGACACTTCTTTAGGTATATAAATGTTGAATAATTATTGTGTATCCCTGAAACTAATATACTATTGTATGTTAGCTATATTTGTAATAAAACTTTTTTAAAAAAGACATTCCCATATAACAATGATTAAAAGCATTCATTTCCAGCAGACCTGACTTATAAGACTTATTAAAGGAAGTTCTTCAGGCTGAAAGGAAGTGACATCAGATAGTAACTCAAATCAACACAAAGGAATAGAGACCAATGAAGGTAATTACATAGGTAATTATAAAAGATAGCATAAATATATTTTTCCCAATTTCTTCTCTTAACTGATTTAAAAGAGAATTGCATAAAACAATAATCTGAAAATTATATTGTTGGGCTGACACAAAGACAAAAAATATATGACAGTAATAGCACCAAGGAGTGGGGCAATAAAGCCACACTGGAGTAAGGAAGTGACACCAGACAGCAGAAGAAGTAAAGACTATCAGAAATGGTAAATACATAGTAAATATAAAAGTCTACGATTACATATGTTCTCCCTTCTTGTAATTTCTTTAAAGGACATAAAGTTATCTAAATCAATAATTATAACATTTATTGTCGAGATCATAACAGGTACTGTATACACGTGCATGACAACGGGCGCAAACGGACGGGGAGGGACTGAGATTACATTGGAGGGGACCTTCAATATTGTAACAGAGTTATTAGTATTAATTTTAAGTATACTGTGATAAGTTAAGATGCATATGTAATTCCTGCAACAACGACTAGAAAAATAACTCAAAAAATAAAATATAGGCCCAAAGTTTAAGATTATCTGAGATGGTTAGGAAACAGAACATGTCCGTAACACTACGGTATAATTTAGGTTTGTGTTTACAATTTCAGAGTAAGAAATAGGCTTACCTGAGATACACCTGTCATGTGCCAATGAGATCAGAGGCACATTGGCTTTTCCTATGTAAATATTCTCTTGGGTATCACTATCATCAAACACATAAAAACTCAGAGACTCTGACTTAAGGTATCGATCCAAATCCGTAGTCATTGGCACTGGGAAACACATGTGATCATCAAACTGTGGATCATTGCTACTGGGGATGATGGCTGTGTCGTGGTCTGCAAAGTCAAAAAACTGGTACACAACATATGGGTGTGGCTGGAGGTGGCCTGCTCGGGACTGCAGGTGGCTGCAGCATGTTACTGTAACGTGAAGTTCGTTTAGGTTGCCATCTGCGCAGTCGGGAGAACTGAGCTGAGCAGTTTTGGATGCTTGCTGACTTAACTGGAAAAACATACACATTTATATTATAGTAGCAATACACTGAAAAGATAAACAGCAACTGCTAACCCCCAAACAAAATAATTTTGTATACGGACAAGAACCTGTATATTTTCACTTCATAGTGAGTTTCTCAGTGAAAGCCTCTTGATTCTTATTCAAAACCAATATTCCCTGGAACATTTGTGAACAAATGATCTTCTGGTATTTGCAACAAACATAGAAGACTGAACATATATTTAGAGATTGCTGTTAAAACCAAATGGAACCAAGAAAAAGTGAATCTGATGCTCTTTAATTCTATTTAATAACTTAACGAGTGAAGTTAGCAGATGGGTCCAAAGATGAACATTCTCTTTAGTGAGAATCCAATGAACTGGATGGGCCCCACCTAGAGATAGAATCTGGTTATATTTGGGTTGGCCCTCATCCTGAACCAAGCAGATACCTGCGGCCAAGATTAGCCATTATTTCAAAGGCCAACTGCTCTAATAACAAGAGATCAGAATCAGATAAACCTTGGAGGGGATAAAAAGCTAGAATTGGGAGGACACTTCAGAAGAGAGATGAGCAAAAGGACTTATTAGGCAGAGCCAGAGACTACCCTAGGGGCCCCCTCTGCTCAGGTAGCCAGTGCACAAGGGTTTTAGCAAACAATTGCACCGACTGTCAACCCTACCCTAGCTGATGTGATCGGGGACAAACACATGTAAGTGCTTCAGGGCTCTGCTCAGTGTTGGGGACTTCTCTACCTTTCAGAAAGGGACCCCTCTTTCGCTGCATTTCTGAATCTGGATTGAGCATTTGGGACCTCTGACTCTAGAGAACTTCACGGAGAAGGAACAGGAGGACCTGTCATAATCTCCCGGTGGAGACACCTGCAATCTGGGGAGGCTCCCCCAGTGCAGCCTTCCCCGGACCAACGTGCATGTCAGCTGTAGAAAGCCGAGGGGGATAATTTACAAAGGGCTCCTCCGCTTCTTCCCCCAAGTTGACCCACAGACGCTGAAATTATAACAGGGAAACATTCAAGCCAGAAGCCAAGAGTCTAAAAACCTTTAAGCTACAAAACTAAATCAGTAATCTGGTGTTTCTATTTCTAATGCCCTTTTCTAGAACAGCATTTCCCAAAGTGTGTTCTGCAGACTTCTAGACCAGAAAGATGATCTCTGGGAAAGGGGTGCCGTTCTTTCTTAGGTTTGGGAATCAATGTTATATTAGTCATGGTTCTTTAATTGAAAGTTCTAGAAACTAATTCATCTAGCAAATATAACAAGATTTCACATAAGGCTATAGGGCTATTTCATGGCACTGTGACAACAGAAAAGTGCTTGGGCCTTAGGAAGGTAATAGGACGAGAAAACACCAGAATTTACTCTGTATCCGGTTTCCATTTTCTCTGGATGCATGCCCCTTATTCTCTCTCCAGATCCATTTTCTTTCCTTTGCTGGTTCACGTGGCAGAAGATGGCTGCTCCACAGCCCCTAACTGCACACGTTCCAGGCATGGAGAGTCTTGCTTCTCTTTATCTCAGAAAGCGGAATCTGATTGGCTCCACTGGGTTCAGGTGGATATTCCTAATCATCAGTTATAATTGGGCGGAGACTGGGGGAGAACAGGGTCGTCAAACATACAGCTTGCCCCCGGGGGTCCAGCTCCACAGATGGGCAGTGAGGGCAGCTCCAAATGAAAAGAAGATACCTAGGACTTGAGCAGACATTCCAAAACGTTTCAACTCTATTCTGTCCCTTTCTTGCTCACATAACTACATGCTTTATGCTTCCTCTTGAGATTCACGTCACACGCGAGAATTCCTAAAGCCAAGGGCCCTGATGAACTGTGCTCAGTTCAGTACTTTCTGCATCCACTGGATCATGGAATTCTTTCGGAAATATGGCCATTAGGACCCCATGAAACACAGTTTGGAAAATGCTACCCTGAGGAATTGCACTGAAATGTCCAGTTCTCAGTAAGAGAATATTCATTTTTGTATTCTTGGCATTTCAGAAACCTACCACGGGGAAACAGTATGACCGAAGAATAGCTGATAGTCCAATAATAGCTATTTATTTCCTTAACGGTAGCAAGTGTAACGAAAGTCGGTTGATGTGTGATAATTGTACTGCAATTCTATTTTTCAACAGTGTCCCGGGTAGCACAAAGATGTCCCTTTGTGGTGATGGAACAGTTGTGTGTCTTGATGGTGGTGGTAGTTACAGGAATACACACACATGATAACACTGCACAGGGCTCCTCCTCCTCCTCCTCCCCCACACAGGTAAAACCTGATCAAATCGGAGGAAGGTCTGTAGCTTAGTTAATAGCCTTGTCCCAGTGTCCACTTTCTGGTTTTGATATTGTACTAGAGTTATGTAGGATCTTACAACTGGGAGAAGCAGGGTGAAGGCTACAAGGACCTCTCGGTACTATTTCTGCTACTTCCTGCAAGTCTATGAGTTTCAAAACACTAAAGTTAGAAAAAGCCACTTGACGGTTGTGAAAGAAAATAATTTCAGTTTAAAGCACGACATATAAAGAAATATTATAAAATTTCTGTGTCATAAAAGGGTCTTAAAGGCAGGCAAGCTTACCCGTTGCGTTTGCTCTGGCCCCTTAAAATTTGATGTTATATATCCCAAAGCCTTTGCCCGCTCTCGATAAAGTCGAATTGCTTGGTCCATGGGAACTCTTAATTGGAACCAGTATTCCACTGTGCCAAAATTTGGGATGGCTCCTTTAGTTCCTACAAGTCAACACATAATTCGCTGTTAAAACAGTCCCATAAATCAAAATATATACCAGTAAAAAAATACATCAATGGTATTACATTAAAACCATAAATTTTACTCTGAGTAAAATAATATATGACTTGCACAAATGATGTGTGATTGGCAAATAACAGAGATGAAGAAAATAAAGTTCCTTCTGCGAGTATGAGTTTCGCTGTATGCTAAATGTTATTAAAGAACTATGTCAAACTGTGTTTGCGATATTCCAATTTATACTAGTTCAGTCCTTCTGAAATATAAAAAAAAATCTAAGCATGGAATCAAATAGTCCATAGGTTCTTTTTAATGCTGCAGTGCATTGTTTAAACAAGTTGCACTCAATGTAGTCTGACAGATACAATATGGAACCTCAAAAGTATAAATATGACATTCCACATTATAATTCAACTTTCAGGAAATCTTTGTCACCTTCCCACTCTCCTGTGTCACAGGTAGAGGGAACAAAGCCATAGCTAGGCCACATACATACCCTCGTATGACTTCCCTCCCCACCCTCAGTGCTCCTTTCAACTCAGGCAGTCCTCCATCTCTCTTCTAAAGATTTCCTCTGTGGCTCCTGGGAGACTCAAGAGCTCTCTATGCCTCCTTCACAGAAGGGAAGACTATGTCCTCATTAGGGCAACGGACTGCTTTGATGTAACTGCTCACCAGTCTGGTTTTCCACCACACTGTACGTTTCTTGAGGGCAAGGGCCGTGGTTTCCACTGACAGATTCCTACCAGAGGGACCAGTACATAATGGGTATATACTAGTAGAATTAGTACATAAACCAAATTATTGATTCAAGCAAAATAACTGTTGATAGATAACAGTCTAAATATAAGCTTTGCTAAACATACTGTAAGAACTTATTGCCCCAATTCTCTCCTACTTCATCCATTTCTTCCTCATGAAGGAATCATTTTCATCAACATGTAAACATGATTCAAATCTGCCATTATTTAAAAAATTGTCCTACAAGAACACTATTAACACAGACACATATTGGCTTCTGTATGCATAACATTTTGGGGGAAGAATTTGCAGCCTTTGGTGAGGGAACCCAGGGTAGCTGGGGGATGGGTGGGAGACAGACATTTGATGGTCTAAGGATTTGTGCCTTTTTGACTTTTGAATCATGAATAAATTATCTATGCAGTAAATCACTCAATCAAATAAAATTCCTCCCCAGAATCAGCGACCCCCCCTTCCTCCTTGAGACGGTCTCTTCTCTCGGCCTCTAGGCCTCCCGCCTCACTGGCCACTCCTTCGTTTCCTTTGCTGACTCTTCCTCTTCTTCCTGAACCCTACATTTTTGGGCTTCCCAAGGCTCAGTCCTTTGCCGTCTTCTCTTTTTTGTGTACATCCACTCTCCAGGTGATTATCTAGGCACGAGGCTTAACATATGTGTTCTATATGCTAATGGCTGCCACGTTTATCTCTGCCCATGACCTTCAGCCCAGTGTATCCGACTGCTGACGTGACACCTCCACTTTGCAGGTCAATCTTAACTTATTCAAACACAATTCTTGATTCTTTTTCTTCGGGCTTTTCCCTTTCCCAGGCCTATCTCAATAAATGGCCTCCCCATTCTGCTAGCTGCTCATGCCAGAAATTCTTGCCTACTCTATTTCCCTCGTTACTCTACAATTGATAAGCCCGTTTTGAAGAGTTAATCAAATATCCACTTGTAACCATTTCTTATCACCACTTTCATTACCATCTTCACACAAGCCACCATCATCTTTTCACAGATTAATGCAATAGCCTGAAAATGGTCCTGTTTCCCCTCTTGGTCCGTAGACTATTCTTCCTATAGCACCCAGGGTGGTTTTTCTAAAACCTATGTGTGATCAAGTCACTTCCCTCCTCAGATTTTCGACACTCAGACGGGAAAAAACAGTCAAATGTGAACTCCTGACCATGACCTACCATGACCTACAATGGCTCTGCAAAGGCACCTGGGACGACCTGGTCCCCGCCTTTGCTCAGATCTCATCTCTGCTCCAGCACTGGCCTTGCCGTTCCTCCTACAACAGGTCAAGTTTGCTCTTCCCTCAGGCCGTTGTACTTGCTGTTTCCTCTGCCGGAAACATCCTTCCCCTGGATCCTGGCACGAATCTTTATCCATGTCTTGCCCAATGGCAACCCTCAGGAAAGCCCTTATCTGAACTGGCACCCTTCCATCTCTGTCTTTAGCCTCTTGCCCTGATGGTGTTTCTTCTCATCTCATGCCCAGAGATATATTTGTTGTATGGCCTGTCTTCTCCTCTAGAAGGTAAGCAGGGCTTTTTCTGTCTTATTTACCACGGACCACTATATTCCCAGTGGCTAGGAACAGTGATAACAAGATAAGCTCTTAAAAAATATGTTGATGAGTGTTTTACATTTAATGTTGTTAATCAAACAAGGGTATCAGCATTGATATGGTAAATCAGCATTTGCCCTTATAAGCTTTTAAAATATCAGCAGCCATTGTACGGACATAGTCAATGACATTTAGGAGAGTCCAGACACCTGTGGGCAGCTGAATGAGAGATCCTGTCATTACCCTAAAGGGTACCTTGAACCTGTTGGAGAAGATACGAATGTGGAACACCATATTAGTATATAAGCCAAATTAGTGATTCAAACATCCAAAGTTTATAAAATTGCACTTACCAACCAAACTTGCTGTGCAAAATATTCGACCGCCTTTTTCTAGAATTTCATGGAATCTCAATTGACATGCTGCAATTGTTTCATAATCTGTGCTGTACGCTTGGTGGACCTCAAGAGTGACAGTATTCTTCTGAATATATTGTAAAAATAAGTCATTAACATGAACAAGATATTGAGAAGTAAAGTTATACTCTGGGTGAAGGCCTCGCACTAGGGGAGTTGTCTGTAGTTCAAAGTCATAGAAAGCATAGGTACAGAAAGTGACAGGCTCCTTATCTCCAGATGCCTGTAAAACTTCTGAAGAAAAAGTTACTTTGCTGATATGGATTTCAAATAGGTTTTCGCCTCGTTCTAAGTGAATGGTTTCATCAAATTCATCAACAGAGTCATCTGGCATGATTTCTGGTTTAAATTTGTACTGTTTGGTGCCATAGGCAATATCCTTTAATTGAGCTGCAAGAGAAGACACATTGTTGAGAGATTTAAAAATACTGACATATGAAGATACAAACTGCCTTCTGACAAGGCAGGAAATTTGAGTGCTTTGGTGAATAGTCTCCATCTTAAATTCTATGAGTGCACTGTTTTTCTGTAAACAGAACTGTATTACACAGAGATTCATCATCTGTTTTGATATCACTTATTACACAACAAAAGCACAACTTAAATTTTAATGCAGGCTCTACCAAGGAAAAGGGAAAAGACAAAAATGACCTCTGAATGAACTGCTGAGGACAACGTTTGGATTTCACCTGTTTCTCTATTATCTTCGTTCCTATAAAGTCAGTTTCTCTTCGCACCGGCTGCTTCCCTTTAGCTTACTAAAATATATACTTCCCTATTTTGGGGGGTGATGGATATGGTTATTATCTTGATTGTGGCGATGGTTTCGCAGGCATATACATAGGCCAAAACTCACCAAATTGTATACTTGAAAGTATGTTTATTATACTTCTATAAAGCTGCTTTAAAAAAAGATGCAGCCCTTTCTGCAATAGATACACATTTCCCCCATGTAATATCCAAATTTCTAGAAAGAGTAATGTATACCTGTGTCTCCAACTCATCTAAAGACACTCTTCAACGTCCCGCAAACAGCGTCTGCCTCAGTTTTCCCATGAAACTACCCTAGAAAGGGTCACCAATGACCAGTTAATTGCCAGATCGAATGGGCTTTGGTCCTTGCGCCCGCTGATTTGCTTCATGGACACTGATGGCCACACTCTCTTCTGTGACCTCCTGTCCTGCCTTGGCTCCATGCCAGCGTCTGCCCTATTTCTCCTCCTGCCTCTCTTCTCAGTCTGTAATGGTTTCTTCTTCTGCTAGTTTGCAGGGATTCTGTTTTCATCCTCTCCTTAGTCTATGTATTCTCTTGGGGAGTCCCATCCCCTTTTACGATTTCTGCTACTACCAGTATGCTCACGTTTCTATTTTTAATTCAGATTTCTCCTCTGAATTCCAGTCCCACGTATCTAATGGTTTGCCGAGCCTTCTATCCAGATATCCCAGGGGTACATCAAACTCAATATATCCAAACCAGAGTTCACCATTCTCTCTTCTAGTTATTTCTGTGCTTGGCATCTCAAGTGATGGTGTTAGCGTTCACCCAGGGGCCTGAGTCAGGCGCCACAGAGCCACTCCTGGGTCCTCTTTTTCTCCGACACTCCCCACTGTGCAGGGTCACAGTCAACTCTGTTTCCTAAGTCTATCAAATCAGTCCCTGTCAGCTCCATCTCCACGGATGTGGTCTTCCTCACACACCCAGCGCTTATTACCTAGAGTATTATGGAACCCAGACTGCTTCCTTCCTTCTTATCTTCCTCATTCTTCCCAATACCTAAAGCATAATCTCGAAAATGCGATTCTGGGTGTATTATTCCCCGGCTTAAAAAGTTCCTTAGTGGTTCTCTAGGTTAGTCAGGTTCAGGCTCCTCAGGGGGGCACACGGGGTCGCAATGATGCGGCTCTTCCCGGCCTGATCGCCAGGCTCCTGCCCTTCGCTCAGCCCGAGTTCCCAGGTGGTGGATCTGCACGCCGCTTCGCACGTGAACGGCGCTGCTTCACACTCGGGCCTCTTCACCCGCCTCACCGGCTGCCCGCGATGCCTTTCACTGCGTCCTGCTGCTTCGGGGAATTCTGCCATCTTTAAGGATTCCAAACCTACTGTGTGCAGTCGTCCCTGACTCTTCAGGTATAAACAGGCCTTCTTTGCTCAGTGTTTCCTCGGTGCCTTTTCTAGTTCCCTAGCTCTACAGTCTTCATGGAAAACCCTATTCACTTGTCCACATCGCCTCACTTCCTGGAGGGTGGGCCTGAGCTTCTTTCTCCGCTGTTGGTATTCTCACTGCCGAACACTTTGCTTAGGATGTTCATGGGCTGAATCACCGCACTTAAGGAACAGATAAAATATATTGGTAAAGACTTTGTAAAACTTGAAAGGAATGAAAATCCCAAAGTCTGTGACCTCCGTGTTATTCAGGAAAATTCCATCAAGCAAATTTTTATAGAGTACTACTTGAAATAGAAGGTACACAATGCTCTGTGACTTCTGGAAAACTCCATTCAGTCGGATAAAGATACTTACTGAGCCCTCTGCTTCGAGCAGTGGTTCTCAAAGTGTGATCTGGGAACCGCTGAGGGTCTCTAAAATCGTTCTGGAGGTTTGTGAGATCACAACTATTTTAAAAACAATACTAAGATGTTATTGCCTTTTTCATTTTTATTCTCTCACAAGTGTATGATGGCGTTTTCCAGAACCGACATATGTGATATCATAACAGATTGAACACAGAAGCAGATATAAACAACCAGCTGTTTTCTATTAAGCCAGACACTAAAAAGATTTGCAAAGATGTTAAACAATTAAAAAAATTTAAAAAGATTTAAAACAATGTCACTCTTCTCACTTTTTTTTGGTATGAAAAATATAGTTTTAAAAATAAATACTGTAATTTATGTTAATGTAATGGGTTCATTATTATTATTTTAACATGACTTAAAAGAAATATTTTAAAAATTTCTCACTTTTAATTTGTAATATGACAAATATCATAAGTATAATTCACATAAACAAAAGGCCTTGGGGACTCTCAGTAATTTTTAAGAGTATAACATTGCTGACAGAGATCACTGAATTAAGCATTGCATGGCAAGGGACACGAAAGAGATAAAGCACTTATTGTAGAAGTGACATTGTAGTCACAGAGGTATGCAAAACTCCAGCAGTGAAGAACACTTACATAATATAATCCTCAAGCATGTTCTGAGCACACGAGGTAAACCAGTAAGTGCGGAGGTAGTGTTTTTCAAAGCATAGTCTTTCACCTACGTCTAGAATTGCTTGGGAGGTATTTCTAAAGATACGGAGTCATGGCTCCCAGGTCTAGGGGCAGGGCCCAGGAAGCGGCAACTGAAAGGCATTCCCCTCGTGATTTTCTATTTGCTCAAGTCTGAAAACCACTGCAAGGGCATTTCAGTGGAGGAATAGCTGGGAGTACTTACTGGGAGCCAGTTTCCTGGTGCGGGTGTGCATTGAGTTAGACTCCGAAGCAGGGGAGTGCGTATGTGGGAGTCAGGGGAGAATGGAGGTTCATGGGGGCAGACAGCAGCACAGGAGGGGACTGAGTGAGAGGGAACTGACAAAGAGCCCGCAGACTTGTTTGGCTGAGATGCACAGCTTCCTTAGGAGAGAAATTAGAAGTGAGGCGGTAAATTTGGTCTGAGATATTTTATGGAGTGCTTTGAAATCTTGCCTGCAAGCAACACTGAATTCAAAAAGCAGAAGGGAATGACTACAATTCAGAGTAGAAAAGAGTCAGATAAAAAACAACCTTTCTGGTAAATTATTCTTAAGAGTTATAAATTGGAAAAAAATAGAGCAAAAAGAAATGGTGAGTGTAGATTTGGATGATATTTTCAACTGTTAGAAAATCCATTCACCGAGTTCCTACGGACAAAGAATTGCGCACATGGTACCTTCCAGTTTCTGGATACGTGCAGCCCTGATATCAAGAAGATGAACATATTGTTCCACTTTGAGTTCATAATCTTGCTGCAAATTTTCCATCTTCTGGGTCACTGCCTCAACTTCCATCTGAAAAATAAGAGATAACAAACCTCAATACTCAGGATTAGTTCCATTTTCGTTTTTTAAAGCAAGCCTGATTGGAGCATTTTCTAGATCCTGGGGATACCAGGAGCTGTAAACCATAGTTTCTCGACCTCAAATAGCTTACAGTTTAGAAAATTATGTCTGGCAACGCTCATAAATCAGAAGTAAAATCAACAAAACTCCGGATTCCTTTCTGTGGAGGTGATTTCCGTGTTTGGGAAAGGCTGCGGTTGTGGTTGTGTATCACAGGATTGTGGCAGGGCTTCAGGATAGCTATAACCATTTACATAACTGCTAATGCTGGTGAGGGTGATTCATTGCCACTATGTGCTCTCTAAAATCAGGGACTTAAAAAATTTGTTTTTAAACTATTTATTTCAAACATGTAGTTATAAGGCTGAATTCCAGGCATGTGATAACACCCGATAATAGATTCTACATGACACTGCTTAGGAAAGTAAATCGTCAGTAGACTATTAGAGGAAACTGACTCTCCAAGTTTAGCATGTTACATTACCTGATAATCTTTATTAATTTTATGTTGCATAATTAGCATGTTTCTTGTCTTTTCAAGTTCTTGCACTGTTTCTGCATGAGTTGCTTGCAGCTCTCTCATGGAACGTTCTAGATCTTTACTGATTTTATTCTCTACTTTCTCTAAAAAGGAAAGGTCTCCATTTTTTTGTGATTTTTGAGCCTAAGACAAAAACATGTTTTATTACTGAAACAAGAGTTTCTAAAATGTAATCATGTGACATAGATATAGCAAGGAAAAATCATTAATTGAAAACAGATATATTTCCATTTTCCATCAGGAATAAAGTAGTCTTGGTATAGAAAATACATTTGGATAGACATTTGGAACAATTATAGAGAAATCAAAAAACAGTTTATTACTTCATGACATAAAAAAGAAATCATGTACATTTATTTCTATTTCTTCATTTGATTAAAAGCTACACTGTGATGATCTAAAAGGAAAGAAATGCATTTTCTCATATCTTCTTGTAAAATAACAGAATACCCTAGAACTGGAAAATATCTTCTGGTAACACTTATAATTCCATATTTTACTTAAAATCATAGTGTGTACCAAGGTCTCTTAGGCCAGAAAATTGATTAGTTTTAGAGTAAGGCATGTAAAAGTAAAATGTTTGTTACAGTTGGAGAAAGTGCTTTAAAAAAGAGTTTTTAGGGCCTATTTTAATGTAATTTTGATGTCATCATGAAATATGTATACGCTGTAACTAAATGTCACCTGGCCACTTTCCTGAATAATTCATTCTCCAAGGATAAGGGTTACAGGTAAGGGTCTTCATTATGCCGAAACAGCTCTATGTAGACATGAAATTCATGGTGAAGTTCAGAAAGTTACCTTTATAAGCAGGAGGGCTTCACTCAGTTCATCAGCATTAATACCACTCTCCTGCGAAAGACAGGGTTAGGTAAAAGCTTATAATGAGATATTAATGGAAAGTACAAGAGGCATTCCAAGTATGCAGCTTATCCTCATGGAACATAAGCTGCCTGATACCCTGAATAAATAAACCAAGGAATATATTTGTATTCTTTTGCTTTACCGTATAGTGTTTTCCCTACGCATAAAATATTCAGATCAAAATTTTGAGTTTACTTCCTATGTAAGAAAATAATTCACCTGGTTGTAAAACGTCACGCGGTTTTTAAGTTCATCAAATTGTTGCTTTTGTTCCAGATATTGTAACTGTAGGTCTCTGTTTTCTTGCATCAGTTTCTCATTTTGGTCTTAAAAATAAAGTCAACACAGTTAGAACGGTAAGAGAGAAGGAGGTATAAGAACACATTTTAAGTTAAAGTAACTCCTGCTATACACCAAGCTTGATCGAGCATCGTTCTGGCCAGAGAGGAAGCCGAGCTAGCACCCAGACACAGGCAGCAGGGGCGTGAGGAACACACGAACACGCTCATGTGTCTGCCATATGATCCACTTGCTTACCAAAAACTGAAGACTGAAGTTTGCAGTATTAATATAAAGAAATTGTGGCCTCTGGGACTTCAAAGGAACATTCTATCTAAAATACCTAAGAAAATATGTTTCTAAATCTATGATTTTTACCTTACTTATGAAGGGTCCAGAAAGGCATGCAAAAAATTTTTTTTGTCTTTTAATTTTTTTTCATTGAGCTTCTTAAATTTTCTTTTCCCAATTTGGCATAAAGTCTTATTAAAACAAGATAATTTCTCTGGTAATAACTAAATCCATAATTTTAATCAACTACGCTTTCAACAAATCTGTTGAGATAGGAGAAATGGATTCTCAACCAGTACATGGTGGTATCAATAATAATTCATCTGTGTTCTTTATGAGTTCACGACATTAATTAGTAGGACACAGGCTCGCAGCTATCGTTAGGGAATGAAGGTAGGCCATGTTCCCCGAGGTACTCATTTGCCATGACTCACAAACAGGGGTATAGGATAGAGCCACAGAAGACAGTAAATCCATAAAAGAGACTAATATTTCACTTCCTGCATTAAATATGCTTTAAACTAAAAAAAGCATAGTAGCTAGCTAACAAATTTATTCTTCAGTCTCATGTTCTTAAGTGTTCTCTTCAATCGAGTTCACTGTCATGGTCAAGCAACCTCCTGTCGGCTCCCTGTGGACTGGCTCTAAACCATGTCATCCATGGTGTCTCCACTAATTTCATCCTACTCTCAAAGATTTATGTTTATCATAAGTCCTCGGTTCAAGTTGTACATTTTTGTTTCCTTTTCTTAAAAAATAAGTCAGTCAACACATTTGCCAAGAATTCTTCACGTGAATACATTTGTACACTGCCTGCACTTTATACAGAAATGTTTCTGACTTTCCTAATGCTTTGTGTTCTCAAGCTAGAAATAGTACACATAAGTAAAAAATTTAAATACACAGTTAAGAAGGAACAGAATACATGTGGATATAAATTTCAATGTCACATATTTCCTGGCAAACTAAAAAGTAAACAAACAAACAAACAAAAACAAGTGACTCTAGGGTATGCAGAGGCATTTTAATATCAAATATATAAGCATCTTTATCTTATTGATAAAAGCTTAAAGGTTGTCCTAGACTAAATTGCTAATATTTAGTGAACTAAATGAAAACATTTCCAAATGTGGATAATACTTGGAAATTTTGAAGGCAAAGGTCAAATACTTGTCATTAAACTAAAAATTAGGATTACTAATGAATTTGAATTTTTATGAGATAAATTTGCTGTTTGTTTAGAGAGTAGAAGAAGAACATGAAAGAACATGAAGAGCTTTATTTTATGTTGATTAGGTGAAAACAACATGTAGATAAAATAATTAGGTAACAAGTCAGAAGGACGTAAAACCAAAGGTCCTGAGGATCTTCCAACTCTGGCCAGCAAAATGTGTAGGGATTCTGAGCGTGAACAAAAGTGTAAAGGAGACACGACCCCCTACTTTCATCCAGACACAGTGTGATTTCATCATTATTTCTATGTGCTAGTGTTTCTATTGTTGCAGCTTTTCAGAACAGGGCCCTAAGAATGATATGCTAGTACATATAACTAAACTGATTCCAATGTTTCTTCCTTTACTGATCTTTGTTCCAAAATCACTATGTCCCCAGATGTTGACTGATATTTTTTAAACTATGGCATTATTAGTAAGAAAATAACTTTGTGGGAGAAGACATTATTGAATACCAGTAACTTTCTCTCTATTAAATTTTATGTAGAATTAACCACTATATTTTTCCTTTCTTAAGCTGTTTATTGGGGATATAACTCCTGGGTCTTTAAAAAGTACAGAGATGCTATAGTTCAAAGAGGAAATAGGCTTGCTGAATTATAATATGAAAAATCAAAGCGCCTTGTACAAGATGAAAAATAACCTCCTTACCTTTTGATTTGACAATAAGCAGGTTAAACTAAACAGCATTTTATTCAAATGAGATAACATTTCCCTCTTTTAAAATTATGTTCTTCAAGCACACCATTAATAAGCAGAGTACAGAGAACAATTCAACTAAACAATTTTCAGAACTCCTTTGTGCTAATATCTTCAGCTGTGATCAATATAACCATATGCATTATGCTGAATTATGCATTTCAGCTAAAGATAGAAAGGAACGTTCAAAGGCAGGCCCTTAAACACATGCAGTTAATTTAAGCATTAACCAAATGCAAACTGCATTTACATATCCTTCCCCCTCAGATTCACACAATCTGAAACTAATTTGTACCTTGAATAAAGAGGTGAGTATTCTATAAAAATAATTTGCCAGTTAGATGAATGACTACAAGCAGCCAGGGAAACATCTTCTGGCAAACAACACTCCATACATGAAAAGGTAAATGTGTGAAGAGACTTCAAAGTAAAATTAAACAATTTCAAAATCTGTGAGACAAAAAGGAACTTTCTAAATATAAAAAGGCTCCCTTAAACACACAATTTCAATTTTTTGTTTTAGTGTTTCCCTGGGGAAAAAGGGTTAAAGGCTGTAATATTTTTCTGATAATCTACTGTAACATTTTCACAAAAAAAACAAAAACTTAAATCATTAGACCTGTAAATTTCAGGTATTCAAGCAAAAATAACTTAAACTAACAGTTGCATTAAAAATAAAGATTTAGTTCTAGCAGTTTTGCTTAAGAAAATAAATGAATAAATATACAAATATTTGTTTAGAAATATTTATGATACTTAAAAAACTAAAGGTATTTAAAAATTCATCAACAGAAGATTGTTAAACAATCTATGATACAGCCTCACACTGGAAAACTATGACAGCCATTATAAATGATGCTGATATGAATTTATATTAACATTCAAGGAATGATTTCACAATATAGTAAATAAAAAAGCATGTTGTAAAACTCTATCTACATATACAGAAAACTCTGGAATGGCATACATAAAAATTATTAATAGTGATTATCTTCAGGGTTGTAAAACCGGTTGATTTAAAAAATCTTTTTGTTTACTGGACTTTTTTTTAATAATGTACATGAGTTATTCTTATTATTAAAAAAATCCAAGAGACATAAGAACCAGTAAAAAAAGATGATAAATGGACTAGCTGAAATAAAATAACTTCGCAATTGTAGCTTTAATAATTTATAAAAACTTTCACAATTCAACAACGATAAAGAGGTTTAAAAAAAAAATCAAGATTCTATCCCCTTAAGAAGAATTTCTTTACAAAGATTAATTCAGATGCCTATAGATAAAAGTTTTGGAATTTTTGATATGTAGGGAAATACAGAAAGCATGGAAATAAGAAAAATTTATTTCATTTCTCTTTCCTTTAAGAATGAGAAATTTATATGTTTTTGGAAAAGAGAGAGGGAATATAGAGCACTTCCATTTCCTTCAGTGAACAAGAATTTATTGAGCAACTACTAAATAAACAAAGCACTGTTAGGCACTCAATACTGCACATTAAAATCAGAAACTATGTATCTTTGACCTAAAAACTTTTAAGTATCCAACTGGTCAGAAATTATGTCACCATTTTATTCTACTCACGATCTTCTAGAGAAAGATTAATAAATAATCACTCATCAAATTTAGTCACTTGGTGAATAGATATTATGTGTGTTTCACTGAAATTAAGACTGCATCAATGATAAGATGTGTTGTTTCAGACTTCTAAAAATGTTAAAAAAATCATATCATAATTTTAAATGTTACCATTTATAAGATGCATCGCAATTTCAGAAATGTTAGAATGGGGAAAAAATCTTATAGGTACTGAAATATGGCATTGTGATTTAAATTAATATACAGAGTACTGACTAGATAAGTAATTGTTGTTGTTTTTTTAACACGAGTTAAACTTTTAAAAGTTCTCATGCAACAAAATTGCAAATGTTCCAAAGAAGCAACCTTATTATCACATCGCTTGGTTTATCTGGCGGATGAGCAAACAGATACAACACTGGAAGCAAGTAATCCCGTTCCCCTGCTGGACATTTGTCTGTGATGTGTGTGTATAACACAGTGAATCAAACATTTACTTTAAATATAATTATTTTACTTCTATGAGACAAGAAGGGTGAGATCTGTGACTTGTATCATGATTATTATTTAGCAGGGACATCTTGACAAAGCTTCCTGGTATTTAAGTTCACGGTCACAGGGAAGAATTAGCTCCTTATCAGGGAGATCTTCCCTTTGGACCTATCAAAACAGCGGGCGACTATTTCCACCGCTGTTGCCTTACACTGCTTTGTTTTTATTGCCAATGCATGTGCCACCACCTGCCATATTACATATTTATTTAATTATTGTCAGTTTCTCCCTATTGAATTTATGCTGCACAAGGGAAGGTCTTTGTTTTGCTCACTATTGTGTCCCCAAAACCTAGAACAGTGCCTAGCAAATACTGGTGCTCAATAAACACTTGCTGACTGTTGAAGAAGGGCTCACAGTTTAGGAAAATATTAAACAAATGAAAGACAACCTGAATCAGAATTACTGTGAGACAAAATAGTTCCTTTGGCATATGTGCTAGGATTAGTCAAGAAAAATTCTGAGCAACCAATCCACTCGTGAAAGTGGATGGCTGTGAGTTAACACAGGCCGCGTCCCGCACAGAGTAAGGTGCCGGGCCAAACAGTAGGTGCCACAGGGAGGACCCACTGAGTCAGTGGGTGCCAGCGAACAAAACGGATGTCTGAAACGAATAAGCCAGCCGTCCTTTTAGAGGTACCTCTTTCGGATTTTAATCTGTCAAGGATTTCGGTTTTGTCGGTTAAGTCAGATTTTAAGGCAGTCTCGAGCTGAGCAATCTGAACTTGCAGCTGCTGTTCCTTTCGCTTCCACTGCTCTTCGTGGGCTGCGCTGAAGGCACTGCAAAACACACGTGACATGCAAGGAAAGCTCGGAAATCGGCTTCAACCGAAAATAATAAAGAGAAAAGCATTTAGTGGCACCGAGACCACTGTCATCATGTCTTAGGAATTAAGTAAACATATGCTGCTCTGCTGCTGTTGAAACCAAGGCGCCTTTCTCAGGCTGCGGTTAGGAAACATGAAAGCGTTTGTGGGATGAGCAAAGGAACTGGCCTTAATTTAGAGCTCTACAGTCAGGAAAGTTGGCAGTGTGTAGCTTTTGTGGGACTAGTGAAGGAATTCAGATAGTGCACATACTCCAGAGGGATCCACAATTCCAAACCTCAGCCCTCGACTTCGGACAAACCGTTCTCTCCCCCAGACAGGCCCTCTCACTATAGAGAGAGGGAAGTTCCACCTGATCTTTACTTCTTGAGTCTGAAACTTTCAGAGGCTGTGTTAGTAATATTCACAAACATACTGGCCTCGAAGTGATAGCATATTGAACTACAAGATGGCAATTCTGATATTAAGAAGCAGTGATAATGCAGTTTTTGTCCTGAAAAACACAAAGTCACAGGCCTAAGAACAGTTTTACTTGTAACATGACTAGGATGAAAACCCAGTAAAAATACCCTGATACGAATGATGAAGACAGAAATATTATTCCTCAATAAAAGTGTGGCAGTTTAAACTATGGTTAAGATCTACCAGTGATCAAGACTCAGCATACTGAAAGAACAAGTTGAAAAAGAACTAAATGGGATACAGAAGGTATACAGTAAACTTTTGTTTAGGCCAAGTGCTGGCCTCATCTAAACACTGGTGCTCGACCAGCTGAACTCAGAACACTTGGGGAAGTTTGAAAATGAAGATCGTGGGGCCCAGGAATTCCTATTTTTATAAAGCTCTCCAGGTGACAGCCAGGTTTTGGAAAAACTGATCTTGATCTGTTTTCAGCAGAAAACTATTATCTGTGAAGCTTGATATGACTGAATAATTATCAGCAGCTTTGACCTTTCTACTTATTTTAAACCCAGTAAATGAAACAGAAATTTCTAAAATCTGGTTTCGTACTGATGATGAAGGAAATGGAAGAGAAACTTGTTATGGAAAACTGCCCTTAACGTTGCTCCCAGCTAGTTTTGAGGTTTTATCCCAAAAGAGAGACTTTTCTGGGAGGCAGAGCTTTCAAAAGAAACTGTGTATTCACTTTACATTTTGAATGTTTTTATTGCATTTAAAAATTACATAACCTTAAAAATAAATGGAATTCTAGAAGTTTCCCTAAATATGACATCTGTTTCATCTATCAATGTTCTCGTTTCACATATGGAACCTTAAAAAAAAATGCATGGATCTGATATACCAATATTTTAAATTACTTTTAAAAAAGGTACAATTACCTAGATTTAAATGAAACCCAAATACAATATGTATTTTAAATACTAAAGTAAAGAATATTCCTTTGCATTTTAATTTTTATATAAAGAACAAATATAATTTCTGTGTCTCGTCAAATTATATATAACAAACACATATATATGCATGTAGGTGAGTGTGTGTGTGTGTGTGTGTGTGTGTGTGTGTTGTGTGTGTGTGTGTGTGTGTGTGATATTATTAAAAACATGTACTACCCGGAAAATAAATTAGCATGATGAAATAGGCACAAGTATACATTATATCAGACGCCAAAAATTAGAAACAGTAGTGTTCCGATAGTATTAGTACCAGCAAAAAGATCACCAACAGTTAATCTGGCAGAAACATCAGAAGCTGTATGTGTTTAAATTAAGAACAATTTAGCAGCCTGGTTTTTCCAAACCCACAAAATACTAGTGTAAATCAGCATAAGTCAATCTGAATTTAGTCCACTGCTATCTTTCCTCTAAATTTAGGATTACATTCCACTGGAGTTTCATGAGGAATTCCTTTTGAATTTACTGTATTCCTCTGTGCTCGGAGCCATCTGTGTAACTATAAATGGTGACCCACATCTGGCTCTGTTTTCTTTGTAAAGGCTGTGTACATGATTAAATCTGCATATGAGAACAGTCTTTGAGAACCTTTTATTCATGGAGAAGTTTTTCGCACAGCGCCTTCAGTGACAACGAAGGGGGCACCGTAGCTGGTCTCTGTGCACATTTCATTGCTACACTGTGTTGCACGAATGATAAAATGGCCATCTGCGGTGGGATGCCCACTGGTGCCTGTGGTCACCGGCATGCCCACTGGCCGTCATCAATTCAGCATATTATAAACACACACCCTTGATCAACGACATGATCAGACTGAACTAAGAGCTGAAGAATTCATCTCTACCCTAGGGTCTTTTTTCTTACAGGAGAAATTCCATTTATTCCAACATTCAAGGGCATCCTAATGCGACAGACAGGGAAGTATAAACTCTAAATCATCCACGGAGAAATCCATAGGTACTTTAGTTAGGGCCTAATGGAAATTAAACACGTATTTACATCAGGGTATCTCACTTACTGAAGGAAAAATGATGGCCCAAATGTCCCCAGTCTGACTTCTGGGAAGCACAGAGTGCTCATATTTGATCAGATGAGCTTTTGTGATTCCTGGAAGATTGCAGGGGCCAGGTGTTCACTTTACAGAAATGGAGCCGAGTCTCTGTGTGGTCGGCACTGCTCCTTTAAATGTTGGATATTAGATGACTATCACATTGTAAAACCTTGATTCACCCAGTTCTTTTAAAATGGTTAACATCATCCTCAAAAACTAGACCAATTCTTTCTTTTTAATAGGCATTAGATTAGTGTCTCTCAGGAAGTTGATACCTTAAAATTACCTTTAGCAGATTCTCTGGATCCAACCTCAAACTGACCAAATCTGAATTGGATGGTGGCGGCGGGTGTGGGAGGGCAGGTGAGGAGGTTCCAAAGGGGTGGTGAAACCTCCACTTCCTGTTTTCTAGGTTATTCATATACATGACAGTTGAGGGACCATTGCACTCATCAATTACATTACCCTAAAACTATACTAACTTCAAAAGCGAGATGCAGCTTTACTATATTAGAGAGTTCCTCTCTAGCTGAATAGAAAGGTTTAATTGCAAAAAATGTAATCTGTGTTTTTAAATTGACATTTCTTAAAGTCATACTTATTTCTTGGCATTGCATCAAAAATGTTTGAGCATATTAAAAAAAGGCTCATACCAAATACTAACATGAGGATTTTTTTCTTACCAGATGATTCTCTAATATGTCATATGTCAAGTAATAAACACATTCAAAATTTCATTTGAAAAAGGAAGATGAGAATGCAATCTGCAAATCATATTTTTCTCCTGAAAACGAGCCAATTTTTGGATAACAAACAAATGCTCTCCTTTTAAAAACATGCTCTCACTATGACTAACCAAACAAGGAGGGTTTGTAGTTTTCGATGAGCGTTACTTGTTGGCAATGATGAATAATAGTGACTTGACGCACAGAATGATAAAGAATCTTAGGAATGATGCAGAGTTTTGCAGTTTGTTGAGTTTTTCTGGAGTTTTGTAGTTTCTACAACTTCTGAACAACATATATTTAAAAAAAATGTATTGGAGGATTTTATACTTCTACTGACTATCATGTGTGCTTGCTGGGTTTTGTGCTTAAGTGACATGAATTTCTTTTTTGACGCAAAATGTTTTGACATTCATTACACGATTTACTTCCATACACCGCACACACAATTCAAGTGTAAGCAGCATAATGAAGGCTGGTTTTAACGTGACAGGAAAAAAGTGCAGCTCAAGCATAAAACATAAAAGAAAAAAAACATTCAAAGTCAGATTTACACTCTTAGATCACCTTCTAATATGAAAAGATAAAGTTTCGTGGTGATAAAGTAAATATGAGAAAAACATGTCTTTCTCAAAATCCCATTTATGCATGATTCCCAGATAAGGTTTTTATTCCTAGAAAGTATGTTCAGTGAATCCACTAATTGGGCAGAAGCAGAAAATATAAGTATTGGCCAAATGGCACTTATTTTCTTGTATTAAGACCATCTTAACTTATTTGAAATGATATGATGTTGAAGATAAAAACTTCTGAATGTATGTTAGTTCTGTCATTCCATGAATGTTTCCCTTTCGAATATACAATTTTCTAATGCAATTAAAATCAGAGAGATAGTGGAGCACAGAGGGAAAAATTCAAGTTTTAGAGTCAAAAGAATTGGATTTTAGTCTCATACAGGAGTGACAGCAATGTCATGTGACTCTGTACAAGTCTCACTTTTTCTTGAGTCTCAAATCCCTCATTTATAAAATATGAGGATAACATTTTCTCCACCATATAATATAATATGATGGTTGTGCGACCTGTATACTGTAATTTGAATTTTTCATACACATCACTACTACTTAGATATATATCAGTGTAAACCTAGGTATTGTTCTGTAGAGATGGAAATATTTATCAAACAGGAGGTATAATCAATGCTTTAGGTAAAATTAATTCAGGCTGATGAGAGGAGCCAGAACAAAGCAGTTGGGCCAAATGCTCCGGAAGGGGGTGGAAGGCAAGCCTGCCAAGCCTTGTTGGAGAGCCCAGGTATCATTTTACCTGATGTTTCAACCTGCTATTGGTAACCCTTAATATAACGAGCCACTGTGCAAAGATAATCAATACTAGTAGGCAAACAAAAATGATACATACCCCTGGAATGATGCCTAATATTAATTTAGATATCTTTTCTAAGTAAAAAAAAAAAAAGACATATCCCTATACTCTTTAGGTCTGATTTGTTTAGTTTACAAAATGTAAATGTAATTTATATAGAACATAACACAGTTAAAAGTTAAAGATTTGTAGATAGCTATTTTTGGATGTTTCAGAATGTGATCGGTAGAAGCAAGCAACTGCTCACTATCAGCTCTAACCTATATATTTCAATATATTGGGTTGTCAGAAAAGTTATGACGCATTTTTGCAACGAAAAACAGAAAAAATACGTCACGACTTTTCTGACAACCCAATATATATAAAATTTACTTTCACATAAACCTGTACTTATCATTTATCAGTATCACACACTAAAAAGACTTTAAAACACACACATATAGATATCTGTATCACTTTAAACTTAGCTGGGGAGTAGAATTCTGTTTCTAACATTACCTGAAGAGATTAATTTTTAAAACACCCTAATTATGAAGCAGGTTTAAAACCAAAACTGAAACAGCTCTTTGAAATTCATCTTGCGATAAAGATGCTTGCATTTCTCTTTGTAAGGAACAGAGACAATGGTAAGTGAATGCCTTTGCTTCCACCAAAACAATCTCTCAGCTAACAGGCGGGGTGGCCCAGTGGGAGAGACAGGGGCTTGGAGACTGAAAGAGGTTCATGTACAAGCTCTGTGACTTCGTAGCTTTAAGAACGTAGGCAAGTTACTGAATTCTGTTCTATTTCCATTGTCTGCAAAATGGGCATTTACCATGTGCACGCGTCCAGGTTGCTGCGAGGTATTTATAATCAAGTATACCGGGCACTGAATGTGCCTGCTGGCTTATAGTCTGTGTTCAACAAATGATAGCAGTTGTCACTGGTAACAAAGCGATATGGTGCTCTTAGTAATAGATTACCATGCAGGTTAAGGAACTTATTATCAATGCCTAAAATAGCTTATTTTTCTTTTATAACATATATATATTCTTTGCAATCATCTGTTGCTAACGCTTTAATGAATATTAGATTCTGACATCCAATGCTTTGATATAAGTACTCAAGCAAGAAAAGGACAGAACACATGGAATCATGATTTACCTGTTATAAAGTTTATCATAGTTTTCTTTTAAGAGCTCCCGTTCCTTCTCTAAATCATTAATTCTATCTTGCAGCTAAAATGAAAAGAAAATTACACATTGGGTGATTATCATATAAAACAACATGGGAGTAAAAAACAAACACGAAAGGAGGCTAATATGTTTCAGTCGATTTCTAAATTGCAGCTGCTAACTAGTCTACTTATATTGTCTGTATTTAATTTAGCACTGATTTTTTTCCAAGTTGTTAAGTAAACATGAAATTAATATTTCTGCTTTAATTTAGTAGAAACGTATGCACTGCTTTACAGCAACCTTTGCCAAAACTCAATAAAGAATGTGTTAAAAGCTTGCTGTTAAGTTTGGGGAAACATAATATTTTTTACTTTCCTCCCCGATGAATTCCATCATATTCATTTTGTATTAATTTCCAATTGGCTCATAAAAACAAAAACAAAAGGATTAGTGTTTCTTTTGGTTCACAGTTGAAACAACTGTGTCAATCACTATTTACTCTGAAGATACAATTTCTCTTGTTACCTGGAATTTACAAAGAGCCAGTAGCACATCTTTTAAATAAATGCATGAGAAAATAGAATTGTATATCTTGTTTTATCCCAATGAACTTTTCAGAAATTAACTTGGGGTAATGATTATATCTTTATGACTAAAATTTAGCTTTCTGTATTTATTTCTAGTATCTATGTTTAAGTTTTATTCAGCAGTATATTTTATAGTTACAACCTTTTCCCATGGATCAGAGGATTCTAAAAATTCATTTTTATCCTCAAAATTCTCTTTTTACTGAGACACACTGAAAGATTCTCCCAAGATCGGAACAAAATATAGACATCTTATTTCTCTTCCATTTTCTTCAACAAGTTTAAAGGTTGCAGAAAAAGACTGTGCGAGTTGGGAGATATGGGTAGCAACAAAAAGGTGAGTTTTCAAACAACTTCTTAGGAAAAAAATAATTTCACCAAATTGCTGGTGATGCAGAATAGAACATCCTGCTCCTTAGAAACAGACATGTTCCTATAACTTTGTTCTGGTGTCTTGGATGAGTCATAAGCTGTTAAAATTGAGAAAGTTAAGTTCCACAGGTAATCTGGCATCAATTTCCAAATACCATGTTTTCTTTTTCCTTATAGCCCCTTAATAACACTTTAGGTAAACAGTAGATCTTGGCACATTTGCGAGCACTTCCAAGCACTGGTTTGCCGTGCCCATAATACGTTCGCTGCCGTTTGCTGAGTTTAAAGCACCATGTATGTATTGATAGCTTAGGATTTTAAAATAGGTGTAACATTTTAAATGTCTGTTTTATTTTTTTCAAAACTGTCAGCGACGGAGAAGTTTTAGTGCAACCAATGCTCAACACTTTGGAGGCTTACCTCTTCGAGTCTCCTTTCAGAAAATGTCATGGAGTGTAACTGTTTCTCAAGACTGCAGCACTTTAAACGCTGCTCTTTAAGTTGTTTGCTTAGCTCCTCTCCATTTGCCATCAAGGCATCATGGCTGATCCTCAGAGTTCTCTGCTTCTAGAAACCAACAAGGAAATCTTTTCAGAATTAGCTTGGGATCTGGATTTGAGCGAATGAGTACAATTCTATAAATGGATTTGCTCCTGAAGTTCACGTGATACAGTTTATTCTTCATCTCACAGGAGTTTTTGTGCTGCTTGTCCACAGGAGACGCTCTCAACCCAAGTGTGTCACAATGAAGAAAATACAGTGTTAAGTCACACCATGCAGACTCTTTTTGTCCTTTCTTAAATTTCTGCCTCGTTTTAGACTTGTTGATAGTGACAAGTGAGTAAATTCGTTTTAGCAATTCATCTTTTTTTCTTTTTGCTGTGATTACAGTGGTTGGACCTGCTGTCTGAACATACTGCTACATGGGTCAAAAATCAATGCTGACCCCAGATATTCAAACTGAAAGAATTTGTCACCACAACATATCAACAGCCTTGGAAAGTTAGCTTCTAATTTTAACATAATTAAGTTAAAATTTTGAATTCAGTACAATAGCTACTGAAGTCTTCTTAATTTTAAAAGTGATCTATTTATGAACATGCTTTCAATTCAACGTTTTATATGTCAATGCCACATACTTCTCTCATAAACAAAGGTGATTATACTAAAGTCTTTTCACAGAGACCCTATGACCATAACACAAATGCTTCATCTGCTTATTAACATCACTTACGTTCTGCTGAAGTTCTCCTTTGATCACATAAAAACAACATGGCGGCTGAGCTACCTGAGTCCAGTTTTTGTTAGTCTTGGTATTATAGCAGGAACCACCTTTAACCAGCTCTCTCTGTGCCTCCTGCTTCATGGAAGCTGTTGGTCTGAATGAACCTCTCCTATCTCTCCCCAATGTCAAGACCCTAGATCTGCGCTACAGAGACACTTGTTAGTGTTGGCATTTAAACAAATACCTGGCATCACTGTTAAATGAAATCAAAATAGTCAGTGATAAAAGAAGAAATCACTTCTCAATTCCTTTCTTAATTCATTTTAGAAGTGGTTTTCTACTACATGTATTTTGGAATCCCCCTCTTCATCTTTGTGTAGATAGCGCTATCATGCCTACCCTCTAATTAGCCTCCTCTCTTTTATAAACTCTCTTATAAAAGGTAGTTATTACTTGACATTTAAGAAGGTTCCTGCAGGATGAAAAATACTACCCAGAATATGGTTGAACAATGTTTATCTATTATAATTCAGCAGGGAATTTAGGATTCAGATGACACTATGCTTTGCATCGATTTATTGCTTCCCTTGTCTCAGTACTTCAAAGAAAGCACAGCAGGCCCCTCTTATCCATGGGGGGGGGTATGTCCCAAGACCTCCAGTGGAGGCCTGGAACCACAGACAGTACTGAACCCTAGATGTACGATGTTTTTGTCCTATACATACACCTGTAATAAAGTTTAACTTATAAGTTAGGCACAGTAAAATATTAACAGTAACTGATAATAAAACAGAACAATTATAAGAATATACTGTAACAAAAGTGATGTGAAAATGGTCTCTCTCTCTCTCTCTCTTTCTCTCTGATAACTGAGATGCCTCCTACGTGATTAACAGGAGGGTAGGGTCCACAGCGTGGACACACTGGACAAAGGGCGGATTCATGTCCCAGGTAGGATGGCCCAAGATCTTATCACACTGCTCAGAATGGCATGCAATTTAAAACTTAGGAATTGTCTATTTCTGGAATTTTCCATTTAATATTTTCGGACTGAGGTTCACTGTGGATAACTGAGACCACAGAAAGCGAAACTATAGATAAAGGGGGGAGGGGGCGCTACTGTACTGCTTAATACAAATTCTGCTCACCTGGAAGGTTTGGAGTTAATGAATTTCAGAACCTATGTTAATTATGCAGCACCAACCAAATAGGAGACCTCTGATGGCACATTCCCGTGGGGCCACAGTCCTTGTTAAAACAATCATGGGGACAAAGGGTCCCAAGTATTCCCAACCTGAATGGTTAAGATTTAAAATAAATGCACTGAGAGTTGATATGATGGGTACTCAAATATTTTCTGATAATGGTAGTGATGAAACACGCAAAATACCACATCAAAGACCTAACAAAAATTGATCATTGGCCTATCCTAACTTTGGTCTATCTTGGATAGTTCATAAATGCTTAGAACTGAAGATATATGTAAATACATCTAAACCTCCAGTGCTATGTACCCATATAAATTCAGATAAAAGGAGTTAAAAATGAATTTTCTTGGCATGAGATGATTTACGATAAATGTACTTATTATTTTAAGATGACACGGATATTTATAAAAAGTCCAAGCAGTTAGTTATTTTTTTAGTTATTAAGTTTTAAAAACAAATAATATACGAAGTTACATTACAAACACTTGAAAATAAAAAGAGTAATCTTTAAAAATTACTTTTTAGTGTTATGGCCATTCTACATAGAAAAAAAATACAATTTGAACATTATTTTTGAACTGCTGTATCTATGTATCACCATAATAAAATAATTTACTACAGTACCTCTTGAAGCTGAATAAATTTTCCTTCCATTACAGAAAGAGCATTGCTTTTCTCCACTAGTTGCTTATGAAGTTTAATCATTTCTACATTCTCCCGAATGTTTGACCTTCAATGATATATTTAAGAAAAAGAGAAAGACAGAGTAAAAAATGCAAGGCAAAAGAAAAAAAATAATCTGTGATGAAAATACACATTTTCATTGAATGTTACCTAGAAAAAATTTACACACTTGCAGATCAGTCATCAAGGTATGCACTTAGGATAGATTTATTATTAAAACCAACCAACAATCATTCTTGAACTTTCACAAACTCATAGACTCTCAGAATTTGAAGGAAGCCCCAAGTTTGATGACTTGGGTTGCCTATACAATGACTTATGGATTTTAAATCATTTTACAGTGTCCTTAAAGATGGTGCAAAAAGACATCAGTCTAGCACAGAAATCGGACCAAACTTCAGACTTATTTTAAGGAGGGCTATCACACTACTTTTCCGTAAATGAAAAATGTGCAGTTCAGCCACTCATCTTCCCACCACTCCCTCGAAACAAATGGTATCATAAGATTACCATTTATTGCAGTTTCCTCCTGGAGTTTGAACTTTTCAAAATATTTGCAAAAAAAGTGACTTAGCGTTTTATACTAATAATGCCCAAAGCTGGCATTTAAATATGTTGCAGATGTGCCTTTGGCTGTAAGAGATCATTTAACGTCCACAGGGTATATAGAAACTCTATATGCTGCAATACTAGTTTGTATTTTTTCTACCGAGATTAAAGCAAATGTAGAATTTAACAGGAAGATCTTATTAAAGGTTAATCATAGATCTAAATGAATACCTGTTTTCAAAAGGCAGAGAAAGGTCCTTAATTTAATACATTCAAAAGTATCTTAAGAATTGTGAAGCTGGGTTTTAGACTTCATTTTTAAGAAAAATAAACATAAAAATTTTAAATTCAGAAAATTATTTCAGTATTTAAAGTAATTTTGCTTCCAAAACTTATCGAGTGTACACATATTGGAAAAATTGTCACGATGCCCTACTGGAACCAGAAAATGGACTACAAAGCTCACACATCTGTAAACCAGCTGAGGACTTGAAATACTTAATTTTCCTCTTTGATATTTGAAAGTTCATTGTATTTTGGCATTGGACAGTTAGTTGTCCTCACACAGAAGATAAACAAGTCCAAGAACCTGGATCTTGCCCAGGGTACAGTCTTAACACAATGTTAAAATCATTATGTGTCTAAAACATGTTATCTAGTAGTTCCGAGCAAACATTCAACAGCACACTATTACTGCCCTTAGTATTACCTTTACTCACTAAAAAAACCCCAAAAAAACCCCTATAATATGGGAAAAAATATATTTTAAATAGGTCTAAGAAAAACATTCTTGTTTTTTTATATTTAGAAGTCAAAATATAATTTATCTGTTTTTTCCAAAATTACTTGGTTTGACCACTTAACAGTGAGTGACATTTACTGATATGGAAGGACAGAATTCTATTCAAATAGTTTCAGATATTTTCTTATATTTTCAGTTGTCCCTGGTATTTTATTTTTCTTATTCTTAAGTATGTTAATATTTTTAAGAAGATATATATGTCAGATATATTTAAATAATAACTATTACTTAATGACATTAACAAAGAATTAAACCCCAATAACCTATTCAGCCACACAGGGTCACAGAAATAACAGATTTTAATTTTGAACTTTCTTTTGTGTGGCAAAGGCCAGTAAGTATCGAAGTATCTTTCAAAAATATTCAGTGGGTTAATTGGTGGATGTTTTCTTAAACTTCTTGGAGTTCAATTTTTCACAATATTGCCAGGAAAAGTGTCTTAGTATTTTATACTCATAATACCCAACAAGTGGGCACAGATGTAGTTAGAAATCAACAATAATAATGTGGGTCTTTAAATAAAATGTTAGTTCGCTAGAGAGGACGCCTATTCTGAGACAATACGCAACACCTCCAAGTCTTTAATAATTATTTTTAAGTGTCAGGTTTGGGGGCTTTCTGCCTCATAGTCATTATTATGATTGGATATTATGAGAGGCTGACTTGCTGTCGAGCTGAAAGTACTGAGTCAATGATACCAAGTACCTGAACGTTAAAATCGACAATGTGATGACCGTGGTCTGGCCTTTGGAAAGGTGTGCAGTGGAGAATCATCTCAAACCTGATAATCAACTCAGCATTTCTCCACAGATGAAACATGGTGAAAGGATAAGAGTGGAAGTGAGAGAGAAAGGACGGAAGGCCAGGTCACAAAAAGCGGACAAGGAATGCGAGAAGGGCGTTGGAGGTAAGAGGGGGCAGGAGTCACTGGTTAGCCACCTGGCCTCGCCCGCTCTGCTGGTGCAGGAAGGCCTCAGGCTGGGTTCCTCTGAAGAAGGGAGTCAGGGCTAATCTAACGAGCCATAGTTTAAGCCACCTCCACACTATGTTTTCCTGCCCCGTTCCATGCCCTAGGATGGGAATAGCCCATCTTCAGGATGATGACATTCTAACAGAAAGAACAATGCAGAGTAAAAACATTCAGATGAACACTGACAGTCATGTACCAATTCATACATGCTGCATTACACATGGTGAAATGATTTGCAAATGGATAGCAAGCGTATCAATTAAATGCTTTGTAAAAATAAATTTCTCAAAATTTTCAGGAAGGATTCTGAGAAAACTAGGAACGATTAAGTTGAAAAACACAGTTTGTTTTCTCTTTCTTTTTCTAAATAGATATATTCTTTGGAATTAGGCTAAAATCTTCCAAAACTATGAAAAGAGTTGTTGGCCCATCGCTAGATTAAAAACAAACTGAAATAAATTAGATTTTATGTTGAAAAAAGTAATGCAGCTCAACAACCTACGTGCCAAGTTTCTCTCATAATTTGAAACAGTCAAGCAATAAACTCAGAAAAAGGAATTTCTAATGGAAGCCTTGAAAACACTTGATTCCAGCTCTGCTACTGGGTGCTATAATAAATCCAGAAACTTAAAACCTCAGACACACTGGAGAAGGACAAACTTTCAGTGGAGCTATGTAATGTATAGTCTAATATGAAAGCTTAAGAAGCAAAGATCTTTGCTCCTGTGCGTTTCTTATACTTCACTTCCCAGGCACATAACTCCCTCCCCTCCACCCCCAACCCCACTGACATTTCATTCTCTGCTGCAGTAAGGATTATGCACGCCAAAAACAAAAGCCTCTTGATTTTTTGAGGCAAAAATGTTATAATAGTGTATTTAACCCCATTTAGAAGTGAAGGCTTTAGGGTACAGAAGCTAGACTGAGATTCTGGGAAGTAGTTAGGTCAAATATTTATGAGATAGAATAGAGAGGCTGTTTCAGAGTAATAGTTTTAGGCCGACTAAATTTGGGGGATAGAGTTGAAAAACACCTTAGGATTAAAAAACAAAAAAATCAGTTATTTATTTTTTTTTAAACAGCGGCAGACATTCTGTAAGTGTATTGTTGAAAGAAATGTAGGTCATTCAGAGCCATTAGGGTACACAAGCAAGGTCTCCCTTTTGAATAGGGTTACAGGGCGCTGCTAGTAAATGGAACGGAGTATGCTTCGCTAAAGTGGCCGAGGGAAGTCCATCTGAAAAGTAACGGGTTTGCTCAAAGCTGCTACTTGAGTTCATAGATCAAAACAATGCTCCCTGATTGAAGACTGCATAGAGGAAAAATTTTGTCTGTGTATGTTTATTTGCCTCTGGGTCATATTTTTCTTGTGGTGTTCGATCAAAATATAAATCAGAACTCGGTAGTTTGTCCTCTCAACATCCACAAGGGATGGAGGGGGAAAGTTATGTGGCGCTCTCTACCTGCACATAATTGAACTCTTCTGAACATGGAGGGAATGCTCCCAAGGGCTGCGTGGGGACAGGAACAACACAAATCTTGACTCATCTTCTAAAGAGGACCATTTTGAGGATCAAGTTTAATGGATTCCAACTAGTAATGGGAATCTGAGAATTATATTCAATGTATCAAAAAGCCCAACAGGAAATCTAGGTTTATTGGCGATTCAGTTGCAAAAGTGAACTAAAGGTCTTGTATTGTTTTTAATTTTTTGATAATTATACCAAGTCAGTAGTAACACAGGTTATTTTACAATTATCAGAATGAGTGGTATGATACAGTCTTCGATGACTAGAATAAAGAATTGATTCAATTAATAAATTTCAGTAGACAAAATCTTTCAGAAACACAAGGTCCCTAGGGAGAAAAGTGGCTGTTGTTTAAAAGGCAGGTAACCATTTACCCATTTCCATCTTCCCTTCATAGTTGAGGCAGCTAACTGAGGCTGAGGGAAGGAAAGGGCCTGGCCAGCGTCCTTATGCGAGGGAGCCAACACGCAAATCCAGTTCTAAGAGCGAAATGCCTCCTGTCCTGCTCTTGCAAGTTGCTTCCTTCCACCGAGACGTTCCTAGGTTTTGGCTTTCCTTCCATTCTCACGTACGTACGCGCTAAGACGTTTTGTACTATTAATTGTGACGATTTCTGTAGTTTGTATAAAGTGCTGAGAAAATACATCAAGTTGCTATCACAGAAAAATCTTAAGTAATATTAACAGTAAAAAGCACAGGGATACAAAAATGATATTTGAGTGATACTTTTCATTGGGCAAATTCTAAGGTATTCAAAACAACAGTAAGAGCTGGGTGAGTATGTTTTTAAGAAAGGACAGATCACCTCCCTGTGTAATAATAGCGTTTGCATGGTTATCCCTAGCCCCAGTTACCCTTCCATCCGAGAGCCAGATGTGCCCTCTAAATTAGGGGGCTGGGCAATCAGACACATGCAAATTGAGGGACATTCTGTAAACAGCTATCAATGGGCTGGAAAAGACTGGGGACCACGTTGGAAAAAGGAACCCTGAAGGACATAACAATTAAATACAACACATGAGCCTTGATTGGATACCAGATCAAAACAAAGCAAAACAAAACAAAAAACAGCTATTTAAACAAAATAGCTATAAAGGACAGTATTGGGGAGACTGGGAAATTTGAATATGGACTGTGTATTGGATGATGCTACTATGTCATTCACTGCTAAGTGTCCTGAATGTGACAGTCACACTGCAGCTATGTAGGAGGATGTCCTTGTCCCCAGAAGATACTTAGAAGTGTACAGAGGGGGGAGTGATATATGCACTTAACTCTCAGATATGAGAGGGGGGTGGGGAGAGAAGGAGGGAGGCCATGGGACTCAAGCATCACCGTGCAGAATGCAGACTAAGCTTGTGTCATTCATAGATATGCAAAGGGGTGAAAGGTATGTGAGTGTTCACACTACTGTTCTTACAACTTTTCTGGAGGTTTGCAATTTTTCAAAATGAAAAGTTGGGGAAGAACTTAACAGTCCCAGGAAGTAATCCTGTGTGTGCTCAGAGGGGACAGATGGAGCCCCAAAGCCAAGCTGTTTCTTATGCTGCAAAGGGCCGGTCTTAGGGTTTGACCGTCTGCTGTCAGCCAAAGGGAAGAGGGCAAGTCAGAATGTCTGAAACATTTACGGGTTAAATTTCCTCCACTGGGACGTTATGGCACTTACATGATTTTTAATGAAGAAGGTAAACACGCTGACATGTACTTAAAAAAAACATAGTACAAACTACTTACACATTTGGTAAGAGTATAAATATTTTTGGAGTTGAAAAAGTCAATAAAAGGTAAAATCATTCTGATTTTAATGTTCGTGTACATGTGTTCACTGGTTACTGCTTTGCATTTAATTTAAGACGGCCTTTTTAATAAGCAGAAAATGTGCATTTTTATATTGCTTAAATTTTAATATGGATTTTTGTTCAAAACAACACAGACATTCAGGCTACTTGTAAATGATACAAGATTTTTTGCTAATGAGGCATTATGTAGAACATATGCAAAAATCACAACTCAGTCTTCCAAAATAGACCACAATAACAGGAAAAAACATGATTTTAATAAAAAAGAGCAGCACTGGCTTTTTACTTCAAAGCAATTAAGGGCTTTGGATAACCAAAAGTTTATGTCAAGCTGATGCCAAACCAAACTGGTCTATTAAACACATACTATGAGGAGTTTCTATAATATTCTATGAAAAGGCTCTTTGCCATAAATATCGAGCACCGCACTCTGAAGATTACAACTGTTCAGTTCACGTTTGAGAACAAGGAGTCCAACATCCAGATCAGACTTCTAGAATTTCAAATCTGAAATAATGTATCCGTGAAAGACAAGTTTAAATATGTTTTCCATTTTTGTGATTTTTCTCTACAGTAAATTATACCAAGTTTTATATTCTCCTCAACATTTTTTTCAACAGTTTTCCATTAGTCTCAAAAAAAAAATTGCTGTTACACATAAAAGTTTGAGCTATGTGTAAACATATAAGAAAAAAAGACTTGAAGTCCTTTATTTGAAGTCATTTCTTTGGTTTTCAACAACTGTATTTCAGGAAACAATATGCCATTCAGTACAGGCACCCTTCCTTCCAAGCAAATAACATGTACTCTTCAATTTTACAAAACCAATGAGGTAGGGTACAAATTGGTTTATTTCTTTGGCCTCTGCAACAAAAGTGCCTTTACCTATAATTCTTATTTTGTGTCTACCTCTAATTTTTCATGTGACAAAAAATAGGCTGCTGTGGAGTTAATCATATAGCCCCCCGAAGAGGGTAGCAGTTTAGTTTTTAAGGTTAAACTCTTCTACGTGTGTATGTTGGTGTCTCTTGCTGAAAACATTTCCAGTAGAAAATGTGTGTTTTTCTAGTGTAGGACTGTTTCTTCTCCTGTTTCTAGTCTTAGGACTGAAGGGCATCTGGATCTCTCAGTGAACATCGAATGCTCTAGTCCCTACATGATCAGATCCCTTTGGAAGAGGCAACAGCAAACAGTGTCCATGCTACTCTCCGAGGATATAACAGAGAAAGCGAAGCTGATCGGGCTGGGCTCCAAGCTTGGGCGTGGCCTAAGTGCAGAATTTTATGTTCACACAGTATCTTAACTATGGCTGCGGGCAATTTATGAAGATAACCATTCTCAGGGTTGGGGTCTGGTCCTCCAGCACTGTTCCTCGGGAGGAACCATTTCTTGGTTTTCCAAGGTTAAGTCTAAGTCAGTTCTTCTTCCTGGGGGAGCATGAATAACTCCTAGGTATTCAAGCTGGTTCAAAGCCAGGGTTCAAATTACATCCCCTAATATAATTCTCAAAAATATTCCTGTTTCTTTTGCCCAGCACTTAGAAGCATATATAAATGTCACTAACTATGTAGAATTGCGTTATACGATTTAATTTTACACAGAATTTTTTAGGAACAGGAATTATTAGAGCTAATACTAATCTTTTAAATCTCTCATAGTTTTTCATGTATTTTTAGCCCACTTTATTTTTTAAAACAAGGGTCACATGATGCATCATTTCTTAGCTTTTTCAAATATTACCATGGAAGGTTAGTTTGTTAAAGGGCAATGAAACTCTGAGCCTGAAATGAAAAACTAGAAAATCATACTTGGCGTTTCTAAATAAGAACCTAGCCACACGATCTGACATCACTGGGAAAGGGGAAAAACAAGGAGAGGATCGAGGTCTGGTTTAGGAACACATGAAGAGAGAAAGAAAAGAGATACAACAACCAAAATGCAATGTGAAGACCTCATTTGGATTCCAATTCAAATCAACAGCAGAAAGACACTTTCAGGGAAGTGTGACTAGATAATGTTATGAGATAATGTCAAGGAATTGCTATTAATTTTGGTAGATGTCCTAATGGCAGGGTGGTTATGTTAAAAGACAATTCCTTATCAGACAGGGGTACACACTGAAGCATTTACAGGTGAGATGACATGCTATCTGGCTGGGGCTCATTAACTGAAGACAGGAAAGGTGAAGCGATGGATGAAACAGGACTGGTACCACGCTGATAACTGTGAAAGCTGAGTGATGCATACGTGGGAGTTCAGGATACTGCTCTCTCTACTTCAGGGTATGCTGGGTCCGAAAGAACCAACATAAAGAAAAAAGAAAAGAAATAAAAAGAGAAAAGCCATAAAGGGGAGAAGATAATTCAAGCAAGAATACAGTGAAAACATAAAGTCTTGTTGGATGCACAATGTGAAAGCTATCAGAAACCAAAAAATAACAAAGGAGGATAGGGAAGGAAACACTGCACGTGTCAGAAGGCAGCCAGGAGACCATAGAAAAGCCCCTCCGTCATCCATAACAATCAAGATTTTGATGCAAACTGAGTATTAGGAGAGGTAACAAATTTGGGGGATAAGAAAACCAGTACCATGTTATGGAATTTACTACCTTTAAAGCTGAAAAAACTTAGGGCTGGACTGATTCACAAGGCACGCCAACAGATGAGTCCTTGTTACACATATTTCTCTCAGTGGCTATAATCAAATGGTGCCAGAACCTTTTACAGTCTTGGGAAATGGGGCAAATGAGAGGAGTCAACAAGATGGGGAAGAACAGGGTAGGAAAATCGCCCTTCGAGGAGAGCTGTTGATAGCGATTAGTAGGTCTGGAGCAGGCTTTTATGCAGAGTGCTAAGTCAAAATGTGACTTTTAAAGAGACGAGGCTTTTCCTTCTATGGCACATGATAAAGTATGTTAAACTAATTTTGACCTCAGTGATATTTCTGGTTTAACATACCTTTGATCTGTGGCCTGCTGTTCTCGAAGCTGAAGAAGAGATAACTCAATTTCATTTTCTTTCCTTCGCAACTGAGTTTTCAGGATCTCGGCCAAGTGCTCTAACTCTTCTATCTGGCCCCTCTGTGACTGAATAACGTTTTCTCTGAAATAAAGACCCTTTACGTGAATTTGTAGTTTGCAGAAATATCCGCAGTATTTGAGATCAGTACAAAGAAAGTTCTTGATAATAAAGAGCAAGCAAAAGTTAAAAATTTTAGCTTCAGTGCCTCCGTGCGTAGGAAAAGAGCAGCAGATTAAATGTGATCTGCGGGTCCATATAAAAAAAAATTTGAAAATATCCTTTTATAAGATAATGTCCTGGGCAATGGATTAAACTTGGGTTTAATTCAATTCATCAGTATTTATTGGTCAACTATTGTGTACTCCCAGATCTGGTCATCTTCAGATTATTTATATGCCTTCGTTCCTTCCTAGGCAGATTTCCCTATGCCACCCAAATTAACACTTCAGAGAGGTGGCAAAAAATTTGCAAATCATCACACAGTGGTCTCCAGCGTATATTTACCTCCACCGGGTCTGGCAGCATCCCAGTGAGATGAGCCTCAGGAAACCGGTATGGACCTGGATTTTCAGCTGACTAACAGGTGAACCAGGTAAGGTCTTCTTTCAGTTTTATTCTCTCACAGTGTAACCATTCCTGTAACTGGTATTTAAAATACTCAGAGGGAAACATTTTAAGCCCATAGTATTCTTAAGCCACTATCTAAAGTATGATACTCTTTGCCTCATGTCTTCTTTCCTCATTCAGAATTGTTACTTTTTGATGATCCAGGTGAAGGTGGGTGGATAGGGTGGAACCTTATCTTCATTTGTGTGACTCACAGACACTGAAGCCATGAGGCTTTGATTAACTGGAAAAGTAAGCTAAACGGGGCAGAAGTAACTTTTTTGAAACCATAGTATGATGAAGAATGCAGTACCATAGAATCACAGTGAAACAAAATCTGAAATCCATATGTCTTTGATAACGCCAAACTTTTAAGCCACTCCCTCCAATTTTTTTTTAAACCACAAAAAGGCTAATTAATTCAGGATTAAAAAAAAATTACCTGTAATTTTTCTGAAAATAAAAATGTTGCCTCTAAAGCTTATACTCCTCTGAATGAATAGACTTTGTGCCATTGCTTTTGGGGAGAAGCTGTAATAAAGAGGACTATTCTCTAATATAAATCCTTCCAGCGAGGCAGTTGGTTAAGCTGTTCATTTTCCTCATTTTAATGTAAACGTGTTTAATATGTTCTTACTGCACAGATTTAGCCGAATTTTAGTGAATTATTTGTACATCAGCCAATTTTGTTTAGAATAAAGGAAAGACAGGGATCATAAACAAACATGATCAATCAACAAAGTTCTACAATGACCACAAAAAGAATACATACAAATTTCTTATTTCTCCTCTGGCTTCTTCAAGTAAACTGTTGCCATGTTTTGTAAGCGTGGGTTGTAGAGTTTCTACTACATCAGCATCTTGGAATCTAATACCTAAAAATAGTAAGATTATAGAAGTTAGAAAAGAGGACCCTTGATTTGCTATCTAAGGAAATTTGTAATTTAATAAAATTTCCTAAGTACAGAGAATTAGAAATTGCCAAAAGGACAATGAGAGCTCACCTACCAGTTGGCATTAAATAAAACACAGTAGCAAGTTTAGTCCATTTAACAAATTCTACTACAGAAACCAAATTACCTAGAAATAATTTGATTCAACTTAGATTTAAAATCCTGCAAGTAATTTCTGTGGTTAAAGAGGCAAAGTCTTCAATTTAGGTCTTTACAATATAAACTGAGGTATGAAGGAAAGGGTTTCAAAACTTCACTTTTTTAAAAAATTATTTTTCTGGCTGAGTGGCTCAGTTGGTTAAGAGCTTGCTCAAGAGTTTGAGCTCTGAGCAACAGTGGTTCGATTCCCAGACCGAGCTGAGCTGCCGCTGAGCTGCCAACAGGTGGCAGGATGGCTCAGCAAAAAAAATATATATATATTTTTGATAAAGATTCTTTGATTTTTAAATCAGTCATTCACATTCTTTGACCTTACATTTTGTACCTTATCTTCATAGATACTATGAGTGTAAGTCAAAATGTTTCCTGTACTTTGGTTTATCCCACATCTCAATAAGAAAATCCATATTTAAACAAAGGTAATTCAAGGAGGGATCATCAACAGGATTCCTTTAAATAAAATATTTTGCTGCTGTACTTAAAATATAATTTTCCTTATAAAACTAGTTATATGCAATTTTATAAGCCTGGTCCCATTGTTAAAAATGAGACATACTTTTAATTATATGAGTAATACTCTATTTATAAATTATTAAGAGTTCAAGGTGGATAAAATATGATATAGCATAAATTTTTAGAGTTTAAGGTAGATAAATTATGACGAATAATTTAGTTTTTAATGGACCATAGTCTCAGATGTAAAGGTACAGAAAAAATTCCTTCTCTTTAGAAGAGTTTATTTTTTAAAACTGAGAATTTTAATTAGAATGATGGAACTATTATTTGCTGTTTCCAAAATTTTTATCATATATTGCTGTAATGCAGACTAAAAAACAGAAAAGCTTCTCCCTAAAATATTAAAATAGTTTACTGTGTTAAAATTTGCCAATTATATTATTTTGGCAGTAATGCAATTCTTAAGCATTTTATATATAAATCATGGAAAAACTAAACATCACCAGTGGAATTTAAAAACCTCTTTATACTCAAAATATATCTTAAAACTTATAGTCTCATGGTGGCTTGCCAATGGTTATATTTTAAAACATATACACTTCATAAAAATCTTTGCTCTTCACAATAAGAATTGTTTCTACATTACATTGATCACACCTTAAGCTGGAACTTTCGTCCCTTATCCTGACAAGGCATGAATAGAAAACGGTATTTGAACAGCAGCTTGTGGGTAAGGCTGCTTGTGGCCAGAGAGGGTGTGGAGCTCTCGAACCCAGCCACCCCAGGCTGCGCTCGCTCTGACAAGTCTGGCCTAAGGCCCAGCCTCAAAGGTGGTCTTGAAAAGTCTATTAACGTTCCTAAGGTACCAACCTTGATAACGATGCCTCAACTTTACTCAGAAAGATAGTGGTTATCTACCATTAAATAGGTCATCACTAGTTAATGCATTGTGCAGCTTCTAGGTCTTGGACTCTGTATCAAACAGTGAAGAAGGTCTGAATTACTGAGTGTAAACATAAGGAGAAATGTAAGCTGTGCAGTCATATTTGAAAAAGGCTCTGCTGCTCTGGGGCTTATTGCTCTATAGGGAGAAACTCCCACCCAGCTCTTCTATTGACAGTGCTTCATAGCACTCACTACATTAGCTCGCCACGTTACTCTGAGATTTGGGCACTGTGTTTACTCAGCATGAAAGACCTTGCAGACTGTAGAAATCTTGTCCAACTACAGTCACGGATGATAAAACTAAGGTTCAGAGATGTTAAGTGACTTTTTAAAGACAAGATAGATTCTTGTGGAGCTGCCATGTCCTGAGCTTTCTTCTAACCTATTGTTATCACGCCATTTTACAGATGGGGCCAATGAGGCTCTGAGAGGTCAAGTGCTTTCTTCCATGTAAAAAGTTAATTAGTGGCAGAATGTATTTTCTGATTTATAATTCATTATGATGACTTTGGTTATAGTCAGTCTCCTGCCAATCTCCCCTAGCTGGGAGTGGCCAAGTTCTTTCATCCTGCAGCTGCCTCCTGCCCGTGTGGAGGCCTCACTGACTTCAAAGGTACCGTCCTGGGAATAGATAGTATTAACATTTTGGCTGGGAGAAAAAAATAGAACAAATTTTTCTCTCTTCTGTTCATATGGTGTTTTTTTCTTCCTCAGTGAATTGAAAAGTTTTACGTCATTTTTTATGTCCCTAAAAATGATTGGTCTTTATGTGAAGTGTATTCCAAACGAAGATCAATTAAGAGCTAAAATTTTATGTCTTTCCTTGTTGGTTAAAATTAAAACATGTTCCCTAAAATATTTATTGACTAATTGCTTCATTATAAAGTTTGTCTGTGGGTGGAGAGAATTCAGATTTTATTAGAAATATTTAGTTAGGTTTGTTTGCTTATATTGAGTCATGTCTATGCAATTGAATTGCTTTGTAACCTGGGTAGGTTTTAGGGGATTCATTTTCAAAATGAGGAAAGTGGCCTATGATCATTTTTAGAGATGGAGGAGACCTTTATGGTCACTTGCTTAAGACCTTTTATTTTATATGTAAATACAACTCAAGTTCAGAATGATCACAGATTTGTCCAAGGTCACCAGATACTATTATAATTAGAGGAGCAAGAACCCAACTTTTTAAACTCCTAGTTATGTACATTTTCCACTGTCATGGTGTCTTCATACAATGAGAAAGATTTAAACAATTTTGGAAATTTTATAAAAGGTCTTTCTATGAAGAACTTAAGTGTGATCATTCAAAACATAGAATATGATCGTATATAAGCAAACTAGCTGGTTTCTCCACTTGCTTAAGTCAATGTGATTTGCTTCTGTAACATAAAAAACAAACTAAACTGAACTCACATTTTATGTAGTTTTATACATGTCTCTTATCAGTAAGAATGAATAGTTATGTTCAATGTTTTACTAAACAAATTAGAGTGTGATCTAGTGATTCTTAAATGATCTTTATGTTAATATTAATGATTTGATCAAAAACAACTCAAAAAAACTTTTTTCTTCCTAAAGACACTTAAAAACATGAATACAGAAATAAAATTGTGTGTGTGTGTGTGTGTGTGTGTGTGTGTGTGTGTGTGTGTGTAAAACAACCTATGAAAAGGCTTACGTTTAGGATTTAACGGAAGCTTTATTTTACCTTTCCTGGGGCATTCCTGTAAGCCTGCATTTTCATTCACTTTTCTACGCCCAGTGTTAACACGAGACTGCACATAATTGTATGGAGTTTGCCTGTAACCCTGGATTTGAAGTTGCTGTTTGGCTGAAATGAGTCTGTTTTTGAGGACTTCATTGTGTCTTTCAAGCTCATGAACTTTCTCTTGCAGCTGTTCAATCATTTCTTCCATTTCCACATCGCGTCCCAGCCGCTTGGGGCCGCCACCAACCCGCTCATATCTTTTCTTGTCATTAACTAGCCGTATTAACTTGGTGGCCATTCTAGGGAAATAATAAAAAGATGAAAAGGAATGTGAGAAGTCAGCATAAAATGCATTCTGTTGAAAGGCACATAATCACTGTGAAGACTTCAGTGCAGAACCTGAATAATAAATTTCAGGTTTTGATGTAACTATTACTGCCTGTGAAGAGCCCTTTGATGATAATTGAAACCACTGGGCAACAATCTGCTTTATAGCACTGACAAATAACAGTTTCCTAAGGCTTATCATTTAAGGTTAGTAAAGAGAGGACACATATTTACTCCATATGTTCCTCAAATGCAATTTTTAACGCATGACCTTATGTAGGAATGCTGTATGCACTTAAATGCAGTGGGTTATATCTGCAAGACACAGTGAGTTAAAACTTTTGGAAAGTGTGTTAAGACTGTGCAGCATTTAGGTGATACATTGTTTTCAGTTTTTCGAGGATTAAGACATACCACAAATATAAAAAGTGTTAGAATGCATAGATACACACATATAAAAAGCCCAATGAAAAATTCAAAAGAAACCAAAAAGCACCATTAAGTGTTGCTTAGGGCTCAAGAAACATGCATGTTTCATGGTAGAAAATAATGAGATGAGAAAAGTACTATTTTAATGCTACCTTTAAGTTTAGACATAAATTGTGCTTTTGACATCTCAGGAGTTTATACCTTTGATTCTTTTAAGTTTTGATAAAAACTGGTTAGACAGAACAAAAGACAGAAAGGGCACATGGGGGTGATGTAATATACACGCACGGAAAGCATGCCTGACAGTGAATGGAAAAATCTTGGCAGGACAAGAAAGAAAAGGTGGCTTTGATGAGAGACACAAGTTCAAGACTTTACAAAATTGGTCGCACATCTTCAATAGCTGATTCTAGTTTATAGTGAATCTATTTTTATAAAGACCCAGACAGGAGATTGAAAATAAAAACTCACTTCATTTTTCTTTAAATGGGGTTTGCTTTATTTTAGCACGGTTATGGACAGAAGCTTTTACTTAAGAGAACAAAAGTGAAATAAAAAAATCCTTAATAGCTTTGGGATGTCATAGAACAACCTTTTTTTGCCCTGAGCAGAGTCCTCTGTAAAAGCGGTAGTAATACATGTCTATCTACACTCTGGCTTCTCGGCCTACAGCATGTGGCATCAGGGAGAGCTATGCATAACATAATCGGTTAAGATTGTTTTCTCTTTCCCTTGAGGCACATCCATTAAACATGCTTTATAAGGGATACAGGATAATAAAAACCAAGATCCGAGAGTACCACAAACACCCTAGTAAAATAATCAATGGATTAGCTCCTTTTCCACCTAATCCACAGGATGATGTATCATTGGGAAATTTGGGCAGGTATCAGGACCCAATAGTCACACCTCTTCCTAGCCCTTTAAGGAGTTTGGGGTCCTGAGCCCCACTCAGTGGCTTATCCATACAAATATGGTAGCCATCTAAGTGAGATGTCAGCCTGAATATCTGACTCTTCTGTTAGAGTGACTTTGACAGAGATACAGATTAAATTCAAAAGGAAGACACAGATTTAATATGAAAAAGCAGTCAACATCTAGAAAAAAATAAATGACCCCAATTTTTAAGGCAAGAAAAGCACATCAATAGAGTGGCTTTAAATTCCTTCAAAGAATTTCAAGTAAACTTTGTAAAGAAACATAGATTGTGTCTTTCTCCAGTAATAGTAATAATTTTTGTTTATTTGATTTCCTTATTTTATGATGTTAAAAATTCATAAGTGATTAGGTAAAGTCTGAGTACTTACTTAAAAATGTGGTTTACCAAAGCTACATTTATAATGAAGTAAGTGATACTAACTACATCTTAAGGAGGAATTTAAAGGCATTTCTACACAGGTATCTGGGTAGTGTCACTGGTGTGAACTTGAGAAGAAATCTAGAACGTGGGTCACAGTGGTCATTAGATCACTACTCTGAGGTCTGACTAAAGCCAGATCCCAGGAGGTTCAATGGCCTGAACACACCACAGGCTGGTGGCAGAGAGATAACAGAACACGTGCGCACAACTTGACTCCCAGCCCAGTCCTTTTTCCAGTAAACCACATGGCTCATTATTAAGTTGTTCTGTATTTTCTGGCTCGGACAAATTACTAATGAGGTCAAGGTTGTGAATTCAATTTTTTTACTGACCAATTAGGCTAACAAAGAAAAGAATTGTTTAGTGGTCACAGACTACATCTGTCATTCCTACAGGCTGACGTGCCGTACTGGTCAGAAAAGGAATTGGGCAAGTGAGTCACATGCCTAGAAAAAAAGACATCACCGTGAGTCCAAAGCCAACTCCAAGTGAAAGGCCCACGCACAGCAGGTCAGTAGGTCATTAAAACAAAGTCCATGGAGTAGAAACTGAACTAGAATTAGCCCGCTAGGATAAATTCTCAGCAGGGAAAAAACCCTGTCTTTTGACTTGGCTGTCTCACCCTTTCACTGAGCCTAGAACATGAATATGAATACACAGGCCTGTTCATGCGTCTAGGCGTGAATGCACCTTTTTGCTTTTAATGCCGCCCCTCAGAAGATAGTCACAGTGTTTCTGAACAAGAAAGAACGTCTACTCTTAAGAAATGATCTCTGCAGAAATTTTTGCACGCAAGTCAAAAGTGACAATGTTTCTTCAGCAACAGTTGAGACTCTTTAAAATATAGATTCTAGACTAACCTAAGCAAAGTTAAGTATGTTCCAGATACGGAAGTAATGTTTTCATTAATAAACCCTAAATTTTAAGGAAACATGCATTCTAACAAGTTAAAATAGCTAATTACTTTCTTAAAGTTTCATTTTAAAATCAAGACATTTAAAAACAGATGCTTTGGCCATTTGCTTGTTAAACTACACATATTAAACCAAAAGTTATTTATAGAGATGATATACTCATGGCACTCTCTTCTATTAGCTCTTTCTTTCAAATAGCAACTTCAGACAATAACAATCGCTTTGGTTTATTATTCTAGTTTGTAAGAGTTTCCATTTTTAAAAATTGTATTTATTTACAACCTGCCTTATTCCAAAAAAAAAAAGATTCAAGGTAGGGTTTTCAATTAAGTTTATAAAAAAGCATATCCTCCAAACTTTACAGAGTCAGGAAATAAAGCTAAAAGCTTTTTATCATAACCTTTTAATTTTATCCTCTTGCTTGCGGGCATGCTGTTTAAGTAAGATGTTCTCATCATGCAAACGCAAAAATCTGTCTTCCAGCTCCTCCCGGCTGACACGGGACACCGCCTGGCGAGACTTCATTGTCCTTGTTGTTGAAGTTTCTGCAAACATGCCAAGGTAATTAATAGTGGATTACTTAAAATAAACATATTTATTTATCAATAGTAAAAATGATAACTGTTGATATTAATATAAAATCTGACTACTCATCTCAGATTTTTCCTTTGTGACCTCCAATTAAGACGGCTTTAGAAAATATTATAGCATTGTTCTCATTACTGATTGGAGGTGAGAATAAAAACCTTTGCTGTTAATACTTTATATGCAATATGAAGAATTTGAACAATAATAGTATCCACTCAAAAATATATTCAAACAACCATTCTTTAAGAATGTAAGCTGGAACTTTGATTCAATAAAGACGTTTCAATTTATATGCTGAATGTTGAAAAAGTAAATTAAAAGTCTGAATATCTGAAAGTATTTTTTTTTTTTACAAAGTCAAGAGTTATAAAAATAATTTGGTGAAATAATATGATTAAGATATTTTTCTGAGCAATGAGTGTTGGCTTATAGAAAAGAAACTATAAAATTTGTAAGACCAAACAAAACCTTCACAAATTATTTATAAGCTATGTTAAATATTTTTAAAGAACTTTTATACCTTTTAGCATGTGTATATGATATTTTTTTGCTTAAGTTTAAATTTGGTATTTTCCATATCACTGTGAAGTCGATCGATTTTCAAAAATCCTCCAAAAGAAACAAAGAACAAATGGACAAAGATTAAAGCCCTGTAGTGGGTTACTGAGGGCAAGAATTGAACTTCGGGTATCAAATCCCAATAAATAGTTTTGCACACTTAAAATTTATTTGTATTCTAATTCCTGATACTCTGCCAAAAATCTAAAGCAAAGCTTATACATACATTCTACTTTGAACAATAAAAGCTGCACAGTTAAATTACTCTTTTTCAGTGAACAATAATACACTGACCACCTTCCTGCGGTTATGCAACTCGGCCACTTGCATTCACTATTCTGATTAACAGGTGTCTGGAGATGCCTCAGCGGGATATATTGTACATCACAGCCCTCTCAGTGACAAATGCAGTGGCATGCCAGGTTCGTTGAAACACTGTGCAGGCAAACAAAAATATAGCTCTCCACTCTAAATTGTTCCTTAAATAAGGCAGTGCTTTCCTTACTCATTTTGCAAGTGCTCTAGAGCAACTACTAAGAAATTAGAGGAGAAAGAAAACCTTTAATGTATGTTAATTTGATAAAAAAATTCAATATCACTTGGATAAACAAACGATTGTGAGAGACTCTACTTGAAAGACAAAAAAGTTTAAATATGGCATTTCCCCCCATATAAAATTTAAACATAGGGAAACATTTTAATGGGAAATGTGATGTAAGCCAGGCAATTTGGTTTGGAGGTTTGATACTCTCTGTAGTTTCTACTGATGTGTGGAATTTTAAAAAGATGATTTATAACAATTCTTTATCAGAACAGAGGGGGTTTTATATTTTCTATGAGCTGTTGATAATTGACACATGCAGTAAAATACCACATGTTGTTCTAGACACTCCATCCTTGTTTAGTCCAATCAAGAGCTATATAGTTACTTAAATGGCTTCGTTTGTATGAATATCAAAAAATACTTTAAATTAAAAGTAAAGAAGTTACTGATCAAAGTTCATAACTGTAATAAATAGCAGCTGGCCCTACCTTGTAACCCGCCCATTCCAAAGAGGTTTAGACCTGTGTCTTTCACAGGCAGGTCTCCTGCAGTCTCATCAGTTGGACCAGACATGGCCTATCTGTGGAGGAAAGAAAATTCAAATAAAATCTTTCCAAGTTATAACATTAACTATGCAATGGAATGAACCAAATAAAATGAATGAGGCACTAGAACTTTAATGGACAGCTTATTGCCCACATGTGCAGCCTGAAGAAGATGAAAGCTTCCATTTTAAAAGTAATACTACATTCAATCATAGAGACATGTTCCTTTCAACAGTAGATTTCCTATAGTTTGCTTAGGAAATGAGGTAAGATTATCATTCTTCCTCTCTCTTCTTCCCACTCCTCTATCTGAAACAAAACTAAACTCCCTCAAATTTAAGAAAAACTCCTCTCCATCCCCCATCCCTTTCTCTGCCCCCCAAAGAAAGCAGGTATCTTGGAAGAAACTCAAGTCAGGAACTTGATTGAAATGGTAGTTCTATTACTTACTAGCTGGTCAAGTCACCTATTCTCACTGAGTTTCAGTCCCTGAATTTAAAAATGGAAAAAAACCCCAATACCTATCTCACAGAGTTATTCTAAAGGTGAGAGGGTAAATGAAAAGCGTTTAGTACATTTGCCTGAGATGTCAATATTACTTGAATATTAACTTTCAGCTTGACGCACAAGCTTGAGTGAGTAGTTTCAAGTTTTGTAGAAGAGGTTTCATAAATTCACCAATGGCCTTTGTTTTTGTTGTGTCATGTTTTTGTTGTCAAGAGGCCTATGTCCCAGGGCTTCCTACTTCAACATACAGGCTGTCCAGCTAATTCGGGCATTTTTAGAGTTTCTATTCTTTAGAGATACATGACAGTAGCTTAGCTTTGTATGTGGATATGACTGGTCCATGCAATGTCTTAGTATGCCAAAAAAAAAAAAAAGACTTTATATTTTTATTTAAATCTATTCAGAAAGCCAAAAGCAAACTGTCAATGAAGATGCCCTAAGGCGGAGGTTCACAATCTCCAGAATGCTGGTCCTAGGATGTCAGGTCCAAGAGAACAGCAAGCTTTTCTGTCTTGTTCTCCTCTCAGAGGCTGGCACAGAGCTGGGCACATAGCAGGCATTCACTAAATAGCTTCTGAATGAATGAACAGAGTCCATGGGGCTTCAGGGTCTGTGGACCCAGAGGTGGTTTACAAAATTGTGGATGCTTATGTGCATACGCAATGTCTTTTAGAGAGAGGGCTCACAACTTTTATGATAGGTCATCAGAGCTCGAGAACCACTGCATTTTGCTGTGACATAAATGGCGAACAGGCAGATGCTTGGGTGTTCACCTACTTCTTTTGGAGACAGTGCTATAGAAAAGGTCAATTTTAGGAGCCAAATTATCAAGAGGTTTCAATACAGGGCACTGTGGAAAGGACAGCTTTTCCATGACGGAGTTATAGTAGCTTTTATAACAGCGACGATGACGACGGCGTTAACATTTAGTGACTGCTTCCTGAAATGCGCCAGGCACCCTTGCGAGTGCTTACACGAATTAATCAAATATCTCACAATATCCCTGTGAGGTTGTTACTCGAAGGCGTCCTACTTTACAAATGAAGAAACTGAGACACAGCTTAAGTAACTTGCCCTGTCACACATCTCGGAAGTAGCTGTCTCGTCTTCTTTTTGTCACTCCTGGGAAGGGGGGTGTTCCTGGCATCTAGAGGTCAGAGATGCGGCTGACATCCTGCAGTGCACAGGACGAGCCACGGATGACCTGGCCCACCGTGTTAAAGAGGCTGAGCAGCCCTGTGCAGAGCTGCAGTGCCTTCCAGCACCCTCTCCCGCCAGCCCTTCTCGCTCACTGTTCTCCGTTAGGCTCCCCAGATCCACGGTGCCCTTGTCTTGCTGCAGGCTGTGCTGGTTCCTTGTTCTCTGGGGCTCTGCGCACATGTCACTTCCTCAGAGAGGCCTTCCCTGACCTCTCTCCTGATCTCATCACTGTTCATGTCTGTTACAGCAATCATCTCTATCTGAAATTGTTTCACGTGTTTACTAGTTCGTGACTAGTTTGTCTTCACGAATAAAGTACAAATAAGCATCTTCAGACGAATAAGCCCCTTGAGACAGGATTCTGTCCGCTTTACAGCTGGTTGGGAACAGTGCCGGGCACAAGGTGGGCACCAACATTAATATTTATTGAATGGATTAACGAATATCTGGCACTGGGACGGAAATAGTAAACAAAGTCCCTGCCTTTATGTAGTTATTAGGCTATGAGGTAACAAGACGATAAACAGATAACGATGAACAAGCATCCGGGGAGGCCAGAGGGGACTTAACAAAGGTGTACCAACCAATTCCTAACCCAGGTCAGATAAGCCAAGTGTTTATGTCACCTTCTGCTTGAAGAAGGACTGGGACAGGCACTGCAATCAGCGTCAACTCTCATCAGATAGGGTTCACGTCTGGGACATACATTTTCCGAACGGTGCTGGGCGTGGGAGTAAGGGGCGGGCTGTGATTCGGGCCTGAGGATGTGGCGGTGTCTCGTGCTGGGCTGCTTTTCACGGGAGCAGAACTCCAGGGCCTTCTCCAGACCGTAGAGCAGACCCCAGGACCCCGGCCTGGTAGGGGATCGGCCACCTCCATGCCCCCCGCCTCCTCCCCGAGAGTACTCACCGCCACTCTCTCCCCGCCGCTAGCTAACCGTTGCTATAGCGCCGACGGCGTGTCGGGCTAGTGGCCGAGAGACGCACGGGAAAAACATGGCCGGCCCTGTTGCCTCCTGGGAAATGTAGTTTTCCTCGGGCCCTGGCCCTCCAGCTCTTAGCGCAGCGGACTACGCTCGCCCAGCTGTCGGCTACGGGAAATTCTAGTGCCCCAAACACCGAGGCACAATCGGGCGTCGCCGCCGTGCATTCTGGGAGTGGTAGTTCTCGCTGCGTTTGCGGAGAATGGCGCCGGGCGGAAGCAGGATGCTTAGAGAACTACACGCAGGAGGCGGGGTCCAGGGCGAGAGATCTACGAGACTCGCAGTGGCGAAGGAGGTAGTAGCGGCAGCATGAAGCGGACCCCGACCGCCGAGGAGCGAGAGCGCGAAGCTAAGGTATGTCCGGCTCTCCGGAATCTGGGATTTTTCGTGCACTTGCAGCGAGGGGCAGGGAACCGGAAGGGTTTGGCTGGAGGGCGAGTGGACGCACAGGCTTAATTAAGCCAAGGCATGAAAGGGCCTTGCCAGCAAGGAAGCCAGAGATGGGGTTATAAACTCGTGCTGCTCAGGATGCAGGCCTAGTCCTGTTGGATCAGCTCACGAATGAGAAGACACCCATTTACTTGTTCTGCTTCTGCACTTAATTCCTTGAGGAAGTTTATAGCTACTGTTGTGCCTCAGTTTACCGGACTCTCAGATGACTGATCATACCAGCTGTGCATTCTCTTTGGTAATCATTTCTGAGGACTGAGAGCAGTTTAGACGAAGTATATGTGTGCGCAGATGTGTTTATTTGGAACAGCTGTCTCAGTGGCCAGCTGCTAGGTTCCATGTCTTCAGCACAGTGGATAGGAAAACTTAACTACAATCCTATTATCTACTTTTGGGGTTTAGCCTTTGGTAGTTGCCATTCCATGGAATGAAAATAATCCTAGCAATAGCGACCTTTAAAATGGTATTTATTACGTGTCAGGCTCCTCGTTAAGTTCACAATATTTATATTATTTCATATTCTTACCACAGCAGATTGCAAGATAGATATTATACAGATGGAGTATCAACAGTCCTGTTTTACAGATGAAGACTTGAGGCTCAGAAGAATTGAGTGTTTTCCTTTCATTCCCCAAATCAAGTCCTATTTATCTGTCTAAATATATCGGTAATTTGTCCAATTGTTTCCATCTCCACCACCTTGGACCAAACTATCACCATCTCTTTAATGGATTTTTACAATAGTCTCCTTGTGGGTTTACACTCACTCTGCACCCTAACACCCCTTTAGCCCCTTCTTCCCGTCCTCCCACATAATCAGTCTCCTCTCCATATGGTGGAGTGTGATCTTTTCAAAATACAAATCTAATCATGTCCATTTCCTTTCTTCCTATCTGCCAACCACCTGTTTAAAATAGTCCATGACTTTTTATTGCCGTTAGGATAAAGACAAAACTTCGCATGGCCTACAATGTCCCTGCATGGTTTGGACTCTGCTTGCTCCTACAGCCTCATTGGACATGACCCTCTCCCTGCTCTCTGCTCATCAGCCACTTTGGCCTTCTTGAAAGTCTCTCTTTCTGTTGCCAGACTCAAGGGGTTCACCGCTTGGGTTGTTCTATTCAAGAGCGAGACATGGTCATCGTTAGGTAGTTTTATTTCCTTGCAGCAAGTAAAGGAGAGGGGACTCATACCCAAAGCTCTGTCTCCCTGAAGAGAGCGTAGCCATTGCTTATATACACTGTTGGTCAATTACATAGTGACTTCTTTGCAGTTGGCTTTACGTACCCAGATTTGGTTAATTACATGTTGATTTCTTCTTTTGCATCAGGTTGGGTTCTTGATCAAGCTCATGGGGTTGCAGCTGCATCTGCAAAATACGGTGCTACCCTTCAACATTTAGCAAGAATAGCATTTAGTAACCCCCACCCCTCCCCAGACCTTGAGATTCTTGTTCTAACAGTTCCTCCTGAGATTTTTCATTCCTCGTTCTTGAGGGAATGGGAATGAGCCTCATGCTTCTGTAACTTCCTCCTGCGGAAAAATGGACGGAGTACGTCTTTGAGTTTGAGGAGTGAAATTCTCTGGCTGCCTGACTTATGAAAATCTTGGGGTCCCCTAGGTTCGGGGATTCCTGAGAACAGGAGTGCGTGAAGAGACAAATTATAGAAAAAACCGTTAGGAGTAAGAGCAGACGTGTTGGACATCACTTACCTTGTAGCAGCTTGAGGGTCTGGTTCCTTGTTCTCGCTGGGTGGTTTGGCCAGCTTCACCTGACAGTGACGTATCCAGGAAGCTGTATCTTGTATAATAGTTTGAGAAGTGTGAGTTGTTAGTAACAACAAATGAAGACCTGTCTATTTTGGGTTCAGTTGATCTTGCGGGGATCCTGATTTCCAGGTTTTTAAGTATAACCCAGTTCCCTGGATTATATGGGTGTAGTTTAGTATCTGCTGATGTGAGTAAAATCAAATTAGCATACTTATTTAAGTTTTCAGTTACCTTTCCTAATTGGATACCAAAAATTAGAAGTAAGATTATAGCTGCAAGGGGTCCCAGGAATGGGACAAACCAAGTTATCATGGGAAGGGCCAATTTTACTGAGTTCCTCTTGCCAACCCCTAAATCGTCTCCACGAGTGAAACCATTCCAGCAATTATTAAGTCCTATTCCTCTTTTTAACATTACATGTAAGGCGGTTCCTCCGGTATGGCAGCTCCGCTCCACTTTAAGGTGGCTCCATTTATATTATTGTTTATATTTTCCCTCTTTTGATCAGTGTCTTTCCTTGAAAGCATTCCTGATCAATGATCAGAAACCGGCACTGATCAGTTATTAAAAGCATCATTGGCTCATGTTGAGTGTGTCATGCCGTTCTCGGTCCCTCATCGCCAGGGAGGCTCATTTGCAGTATATCATGTCCCACGTCGGAGGGAAAGTAGTTTGTTCTATTCTGGAGTCTTGGCCACATTTGAGCAACACGAGCAGCAGAACACAAGAAGGCTTTATTGTCATATTTCTTTAAGGGCAGGGCCTGGATTATATTTAGTTCTAATATTATTTTATTAGAGGTGTTTTATCCGAGTACAGCAAGTTATTAACAACATGGCAAACCCCACCTTGCTTAGCGAGAAAGTTGTCAAGACAAATTCTATTATCTAGTAATGCTTTGGTGGTCGCTGTAATAACTGTCCAAGGAAAAGTATTCTTAAACATCTTCTGTAATTTCTTGAAGTTTCTTCTATGAAAAATTGACCTGAGTGATCATTTCAAAATACTGAACAACCATTATCCAATTGGTGTCTTTATAAGATCAAGCTATGCAAAGCAAAGATTTATAATAGCAAAAATTCTTATAGTAACAAACAAAATTGTCAAATTTAATGTGAAGACTAGATCTGAACCAAGAGTCGATAACCGCAGGCAGTTAGCCAAAGATATTAAATAACCATGAGGTGTTAGTGGGTATTGTGTTTAATCATTTGACTTGTGCTAAATCTGGTACTTTTATTGGAGCTGACATCACCAGGCGTTAAATATCCAAGACTTAATACCTTTAAATCTAGCCACACATGGATTAGTGAAGAGTACCTGAAGTTTTATATTTTAGAGTGTCAGACAGAGTCTTCTCTGTGAATCTCTCTGAAGATGAAACATCTTTGTAAAAACATTTTTCTAAGAGCATCAGAGTAAAACTATAATTGTCTAAGTGATGAAAGACTTAAAAATGGCAATGGTTAGAGTTCATATACGTACATCTTAAGATCCCTTCTCTGACCGTTCTGAAACGGACACCTTTTGCAATATGTACAGATCTTCTGTATCTTACATATATCTTGCCGTTTTTGTCCTATTTTTTCTCTCCTTATTTTGAAACAATAATTTTATTCTAGGACAGAATTATTTTCCTTGTTCTTTACCAATAAAATCCATGTCCTTTATATTCTTCTTTATCTAAAAACACATTTTATTTTCCTTTTTTTCAACAAAAGTGTATCTCTATTTTCCATACCGTCTATCAAAAATATATAACCTTTTCTAAATACAGTCAAAGGGTTAGCATTTATCTGACAATGTTCCCCTTGTTATTTAACATACCAAATCGGCCTAATTAGTTTAATCTCCTTTTATGAAGAGAGAAAACAAGTCTTTGAGGTGTTTTAGGGATCCTTCTGAAAAACTCAAAAAGTTCTTAAAAAAAAAAATCTCAAGAGATAAAAAAAATAACTCCTTAAATTTTAAATCTTGGGAATTTTGTCAAAAATATCAAAAGTTTTAAAACATTTGTCCAAATAAAATCTTAGGTAATGATACTTAAAAGTTATTCATTTAACCACGTGACAATAAAAGATTTTGCAGGCAAATACAGAAAGTCAAATAGTTGCTAAAACAAAATTTCAGCTTTTCCAGAATTAAGATTCAGTGTACTTACT
>NW_017731354.1:7926189-7929909 GCF_001890085.2 Hipposideros armiger
CTGAAACGTTTTCTGTCTCTGTAGATGAATCTGTATTTCCTAGAATTTCATATAAAGGGAAGCATACTGTATGCACGCTTGGGCCTATCTGCTTTCATTCAGCATAATGATTTTGGAGATTTATTCACGTTGCCGCGTGTATCGATAGTTCTTTTTATGGCTGAGTAATTGTTGACTGTGCGGCTCTACCATTTATTGTTTATTCAGCACCTGTTGCTGAAAATTTGGATCATTTCTGGTATGGGGCTGTTATGTTATGACCATACATATACAAGTCTTGGTTTTCATTTCTGGTGGAGCCCAATTGCTGAGTCGCATGGCAGTTCTTTGCTTAGCTGTGTGAGAAAGCACTAAATAATTTCCCGAAGTGATCCTACCATTTGTATTCGTTTCCAGGGCTGCTGGAACAAGTTACCGCTAACTTGGTGTCTTAAAACAACAGAAATTTATTCTCCCACAGTTCCAGAGTCTGACAGCAAGGCCTTGAGAGGGTCACACGCTGGGAAGGCCATGGCTGAGAATGCGTCCTTGCCTCTTCTGCTTTTGGTGCCTCCTGGCTTTCCTTGACTTGGACTGCGTAACTTGCAGCCCCTGCTCCTGTCTTCCACGGCCACCTTCTCTGGGTTTCTGTGTCTCAGATCTCTCTCACCTTTCTCTTGTAAGACCCCAGTCATTGCATGTAGGGCCTACCCTAAATCCAGAAAGATCCTTAATTTAATTATATCCACAAGGACCCCTTTTCCGAATAAGATCACATTTACAGGTACCAGGGGTTAAGACTTGGATATATCATTTTGGGGGATGCTATTCAAACTCACTACATTTTTATACTTCCATCAACTGGGTATGAGAGTTCTAGTTGCTCCATATCCTTGCAGTACTTGGTATTGTCAGTATTTTCAATTTTAGCCATTGGAGTGTGTGTAGTGTTATCTCATTGTGGTTTTAATTTGCATTTCAGTCACGACTAATGAGGTTGAGTATCTCTTCTTAAAAGCTTTTTTTGAGTTACAATTTTGAGGTATAATACTATAAAATGAGCTTGTTTTAAGTGTAGAGTTCAATTATTTGTAGTATGTTTACAGAGTTGTGCAGCAATCCCAATTTTATTTTGGAATATTTCTATCATCCCCCAAAGAAAGCTTGTGTTTATTTGCAGTTACTCTCCACTCCCACCCACCCATTCCTAGGCAACCACTCATCTATTCTTGGTTGTCAAGATTTGCCCCCTCTGGGGAGTTCATATAAATGGAATCAGACAATATGTGGCCTTTTGTGCTTGGCTTCTTTCATCCTGCATGATGTTTTTGAAGTTCATCCATGTTGTAGCGTGTATCAATACTTTGATCCTTTGTAATCCTGAATAGCATAGAATTCTAATGTCTGAATATACCTCATTTTGTTTAATCTATTCAACAGTTGATAGATGTTTGGGTTGTTTCCACTTTTTGACTGTTAAGAAAATTCTGCTGTGAACATTTGCATTCTACTTTTTATATGCATGTGTTTTCATTTCTTTTGGGTAGATACCCAATGAGTATAGTTGCTGGGTCTTATAGTAATTCTACGTTTAACATTTTAAGAAACTGCTAGACTGTTTGTTATGGTCCGAATGCATTTGTCTGCCCCCCTCCCCCCAAATTCTTACGTTGAGTCCTAACCCCACGTGTGATGGTATTAAGAGGTAGCGCTTTTTGGAGGTGATTAGGTGATTAGGAATGGAATTAGTGCCCTTATAAAAGAGGCGTGAGAGAGCTCCCTCACCCCTTCTGCCACATGATGCAACAGGAAGTTGGGAGTATGGGACCCGGAAGAGGGTCCTCACCAGATATGACCATGCTGGCACTCAGACCTTGGACGTCCAGCCTCCAGAATTGTAAGCAATACATTTCTGCTGTTTATAAGACATCCAATCTGTGGTGTCTCGTTACAGCAGCCTGAATGGGGCTAAGACATTGTTTTCTAATTTGGACACACCAGTTTACATTCCCATCAGCAGTGTTTGAGGGTTCCNCTTTGCTTTCTCTATAGAATCTCTTATTAAAAGCTACCGATATGACAAGAGACATAACATTGGGTTTTGGCTTTATGTAAGTACACCATTGATATTATAGCTTAATTTAAAAAAAAAAAGCTCTTAAAATAACTTAATTTCAGCCAGCTTAATACATAAGAGGCAAAATTCTCCTTTTTTTCTATTTTTTTATTTAAAAATTTTAATCCTTAGAAACCTTAATTTTAGTGACAACCAAAAGTCAAATTTGTGATTCATTTTATAACCTCTACAAATATAGGCTTTGTGGTAAGTATATTTTATAATTTTTAGAAACATGTATTTCCTGAATATAGCATAAGACATTTTTATTAACAGATCCAAGCATCTTTAGTTTCTCTATTAAAAAGCCAGAAGTTGGTAACAGAACTTACTTTTGTAAACCCAGATAAAATCTTAATAAATAAAAAACTTAAATCAGTTTTGATATTAAATAATTTCCTAGACCATGTGATCCTGAAAAGCATTTGTTATATTTCTTAATTTACATACGCGCTTAATTTCCTTAAGTTAAATAGATAGAGCTCTTTTTATAAAAACCAAGTTTAATAATTTCCTCAGGAGGCAGACAAACATGCACACATATGGACAGACAAGACCAGAGACCTGAAAGTTTCATTTTAAAATTCCTTGAGCCATGAGACAGGTATGGAAAAAAACATTAATGTCTATTCATTAATCAAATCTAGTAGCCGGCTCAAAATCAAGGCAAAACAAGCTGGAAGTGTAACTGAAGTTACCAAGGGAACCGCTGAAAGCCTTTTTCCCTAAGACAACCGAAAGGAGGAACCCCCAAACCAGATGAGCCCTACCTACAGGGACCTGGACAACGGGAAAGTCTCTGGGGTCCTTGGTCCATTTCTGGAGAACACGCCAAGCGGCTGCATTTGGGGATCGAATTTGAGTTTCCCATAGAGACGAACAAGGCAAATGCAAATGTACACACGAACAAAATCCAACTCGTGCAGGGCAGAAACTAAAGGGTGGCAAACACCGTGATCCCCTAACCTCTAGTGCACGGAAAACAGTCAGTGACCCAGGGTTTCCTGACACCCAGACCGGAGATCATCGCCCAGGGATGTCTTGGATTGCCCTGCAGGAGCTTCTGAACCCTTCAGAGTTAGACCTAGGTTGGGCCCTGAATCTGGCCTCCGGGGACAGTTCCTACCCGACCAACCTGAAACCAAGTGCACATCAGAAATGAAAGTAACCTTCGGACAACCCTATACCCCAAACGGGAGTAGAACACTAATTAAAGTGACCACAGGGGCTGGCCTACCCATCTGCCTTCCGAAGCGCTGAACGAAACAGGTTCTAGTGGCCACTGCACTTGACTGTCGAGGTGGGACAGGCAGCCGTTCAGTGGTCACCCCAAGTGGGGTTCTCCTATAGAACAGACCTCCGTGTTCTCCGAAGAGCGGCCGCTGTCGACTGCTTCGCCAAACATCTCCACCAGGCCGAGAAGGGAGTCCCTTTAGGAGAGGCCCATCCGAGTCGTAGGATTTGTTACCGAACTCCAGGGATTCGTCGCTTGGGGTGTGCTATTCAACGATGAGGCGGTTGTCATTAGGTCGTTTTATTTCCTTGCAGCAAGTAAAGGAGAGGAGATTCACAACTGAAACGGTCTCCTCAAAGAGCGACTTAGCCATTGCTTATATACACTGTTT
>NW_017731354.1:7933842-7951153 GCF_001890085.2 Hipposideros armiger
TCCCCCTCTCCCTCTCCCTCTCCCTCTTCCTCTCTCTCTCTCTCTCTACCTTGTTTTATTGTGCTCTGCTTTATTTTGCTTCACAGATGTGTTGTTTACAAATTGAAGGTAAGACCCTCCACCAGCAAAAAGATTATGAGCCTCTTTATTGCGACACTCGCTTTATTGCGGTGGTCTGGAGGGGAACCTGCAGTATCTGACAGATAAGCATGTACACTGGACTGTCATTATTTTTATGAACCATTCCAGTGTATGTTGGAGACATCAGTTCTCTTTACCCCTAAGTACTTCAACATGTATTTCTTAGCAACAAGGACACGGTTACATATAGTCAATTGTCAATTTCAGAAAAAGTTGACGTTGATATACGGTAATACTCTGATTTAATCTGCTATCTATATTTCAGTTTTGCTAATTGTTCTAATATCTTTTATAGCATTTTTTCCCCGGTCCGGGTTCTGATCCAGGATCACATATCACCTTTAACAGTTATGTCTCTGGTTTGTTTTAATCTGCTTTCTTTTTCTTTCAAGACATTGACATTTGTGATGCGTACAGGTTATTTGTTTTGTAGAATGTCCCTGTGTTCTTATTTGTGTGATATTTCCTTATGAATAGAGTTAGCATTTTTGTCATGTATGTTTTTTTAGGAAATATAGGGGTCACTAGAGATCACAAATTTATAACTCATCTTTATCCTGCATGTAGATGAGTTTTATTTGGCCTGAACAAGCCATTTTAAAATATCTCAGTTATTTCCTAATATTGAAAAGTTGAGAGATTTCACGTAAAAATCTGGATGTCTGGCTTCCTTGAAAAACTAGACGACTTGGCAACACTGGGCATGCATTTCTCTAACTAGATAGAGCTGATCAGAGCTGCCCCTTTAGATGGGAAAAGTACTCCCCATTTTGCCATACTCCAGTTTTGCCCATTCAGTCAAAGTATAGTGCTTTAGAGGCAGACTGCTCGAATTGAATCCTGCCCCATCACTTACTAGGGCAAGCGACTTCTCCGAACCTCCGTTTCCTGATCTGTAACACTGGGGTGATATTTATGGTTGTGGTGAGGATTAAGTGAGAGATATATGTAAAGCGCCTAGAACATTCCTGGCACACAGTAAAAATAAATGTTGTCATCATCATCATCATCTCATGTCATCATCACCATTTATCTGACCCCAGTAGACCTTCAGCCTGTATTCAGATCATTCATTCCCTAAACTTACATTGAGTGTCTAATTGGGCAGGCTTTCTGAGCCGGGATTCCACTAACTTGTCTCCCATGTCTCCCATAACATAAGCCATGCTAGTTATGTGCCACCTTTGGGAGATTTGCGAAAATAGTCACAAACCATTTTCTGTGCTCTGTGATTCAGATGAGGAACCTGGTTAAGTGCCAAGTGGTGTACTCAGTCCTGGGGACCCAGGGTCAGTATGGCCGATTTGGTCCCATGGAACTGGCTGCCGTTTTATGGAAGGTGGAAAATCATGCAAGTCAGTGGTGAGGTTCCGAGTTTTATCATGCGAACAGGACATGGTAACAGGGAGGATCTCATAGTCTGAGGCCATGGTATTCCTTCTCCAGGAAGATCTGTTCCACCTGGGCTAGGCCCCTGGCTTTCCTTCCTGAGATCTGTCTAATGGTGTGTCCTCATGAGAGGCCTGGGACTCCTTTAGAGGTTGTTAAAAAAAGTTAGAACTATTCTTTAGTTGTGGAATGAAAGGTGTGGGTGTTGAATTCCAAGTTAGCTTTTCTTACACTGGCATGGGTAAGATCATCTTTTAAAAAAATAATTGAAAATAGACATAGTTGAAATTTATTAAAAACATGATATGCTTAATAGGAACATAATAATTTTAAGTCATGTATATTTTTTGTCAGTGGAGGAATATATCCAGAATCGATAAACTTGCTGTTTCAAATAAAAACCAGACATAAAGTCTTCTGTTTTGGTGACAATTGTCTTAATATCATTTAACAAGATAAACCTTAAGTTAGGTTTAATGAGTTATAGAAATAATAACAATAAAAGGAAGTTTGTTATTTATGTATGTACTTACTGGGTCTTTTTACCTCAATTTATTTTCTTTGACTTTTTTTCAGTCTGGCACTTTAGTGAGATCCTGAGAAGGTTCTTTTGGTCTCTACCTTCACCCTGGATTGTTCTGGATTATTTCACCAGTTTATGTGATGGTAATTTAGGAAACTAAATCTAGGGCATTTTTGGTGGTGGACCAATGACCAGTGTACTTAAAAAAATTAAAACTTTGCCTGACAGATTCTGTTCTGTTCTCCCCCACCCCCCAAAGCTTATCTTTATCCTTTTCTTGATCTCTCTTCCAGTGTCAGCCTTTAATCAGCTTTAATCACAATCTCTAGATAGAAGGGTTAGTTTATTTGTTCAGTTTCCAAATCATTTTACATATTTCCCTTGACAATTAACTAAGCTCAACCAATGAGTAACAGTGAGTTCTTGTTACTTTCTGTTATTTCCGGGTCTGTTTCTTAACCAGCTTAGTCTTGGTTTTAAAAATGAAATTGACCATTTGAAAACCGTCTTAGACACTTGTGAACATATTTAACACTTAGACGCTTGAAACAACCATTGGCTGCTTTGAAGACGCATGGGTGTCCCTCTTATCCTTCCATCTCTCCAGCGTACCCAGCTGAGCGTCTTACGTAAGTGGCGTTTCGAGGTATCTGTTGAAGAAAGATTGAATGGTTGAGAGCCTCCAGCATCTGACACATGTTACGTGTGACCCTGAATTATGATCACACTGGCTCTCTGCTGACTGGACTTACTGTGGCCGAGGTTAGCAATACAGGTTTGGGTAGACTGTGTGTTCCAAGAAAGAAGACACCGTGCCTTTTTACTTTGCTTATTCACCACTGTACCCCTAGCACTTAGCATCGTGCCAGGCACATAGTAAATATTCCATACATATCTGTCAAATGAATGAATGAATTTCCAAGAGCATCATCTGTTATTGGTTGTTAGGTTTTGTACTAGCAAGAGATGGAACTGGAAGCTGAAAGAACAGTGGAAAATGGCTAACTACTTTATGGATTGGAAATTACATCGCATACCATAGGAATAGGCATTATTTTTGAGACATAAGGCTCTTCAACGGATGCTTTTGCAACTGTCAACATTGGTTTTGCAGCGTTCTCGTTGAAATTGAAATTGCTCGTCTGCCCTCCAGGTTTAGTGTATTTTGTTGTTGGTTGTTTTAAGGTAGATTTCTTGATAAATATACTTAATATAAGTGTGGCTTTTTAGCTTCTAGAAGAAAAGAACTTTGTAGTTGTGATGGTAACTTGCAACCTTAAATAAAGGCACCGTTTAGAGAAGGTGAATTGAGAGTTCTGCTAACATCATTCGCTTAAACCTTGTGTTACATAAAATGAGTTTGTATTATTTTATAGAATTGTCTCACTAGTTGATTTTCCAGTGTGAACTGGTGGGAATCTTGGGGACTGCTGGGTTGGGTCCGGGCTTGCTCAGGAGATTAAGATTTGCATTGGTAGGCACTTGCGTCCAAACATTTGTCCTTGGCACGATGCTTCTGTGCGAGGCCAGCGCGTGTCTGAAGCTGAAATCTTGCATAGGTGCTGTAGGCTTCCATCTTTGTTTATAAACAAGCATCTGTCCTGTTGCCATGCCGATCATTTATTTGCTCCGCAGTTTTGGAAATGACCTGCTTGCCAAGAGACCGTGCCTGCCTTTATGTAAATAAAAGCACTGCCATATGGATAAGCGGCAGTTGAGACCTTTACAGCTGGTAGAAACCAAGTAGAAAACTCAGTCTGAAGGACCAAATTAGGTTGCATCTGGTCTGAGGAAGAAATGTGTTGCCAGCGCATGAGTGTTTCCATAACCATGTGCGATCAGAACGGAGCTCTGATTTCTGCATTAGCCCGAAGTCTGCCCTTTGGCAGGTTCATTTAGTGACTGGATCATTCAAGGCTGAGCCTCCAGGGCCAGCATTTCTCCAATAATAACATAAAATGGGCTGATGTGGCAAGCTTAACTCTCTCCCCTGAATTGGGCGTGATGAAAGTCTCAAGGTTGTACTAATACGGAGTTTCGCTTTCTCCCTACAACATTCATTATCTCACTGTTTTCCAGTTTGCCATCGTTTGAAAACAGAGATGGAAAATTTTGCTGATGAATTTTTTTTCCCTTTTTTTTCCCCGTCAGCATGAACGTTGTGCGTTTTTTTAGCTTGAGAACAGCACTGGGCAAAGGAATGAATGCACACATTACAGCTTATGTGGACGCGCGCCTGTTGTCATGTCAATCTTGGTGTTTAGGTAAATAGTGTGCAATTTCTCGCGGCCTCAGCAGCCAATATGCCGCGAGCGGTTTTTGTTTTAGTCACAGTATTGGCTGGCCACACTATTAATGAGACAGTAATTGGGAAAGCGTAGTCATTGTTCTCATAAAACATGATCCTCGCGTTGGAACCAGCCAGGCAGAGGAGTTGCATATACATACACATGGGGGGGGGGGAAGGATGAGTCGCCAGTGTGCCCAGCTTTTAGATTCATCAGACCCCTGCTGCTTAAATTGCCCCAGCTGTTAATGCTGGAACCATTACAGTAATGGACTCGGCAAATGAAGGAGAACGAAGACACGCACGCTTTATTACCAGAGGGGCAATTTTCTCTTCATCTGTAATAGCAGCCGTGCCTCATATTGATCAGACCATCAAGATACTAATCCTCTGTAAAATTACTTGTTATAACTGAAAATGTGTTAATCCAAATCAGTCTGGGCCCTGACTGTCTACTTACTATTGAATACAGACTATTAGATGGTTTAGTTTTCGTGATTGAAAGCCTTTGCCCCGAAAACGGGCGGCGTTTCCCTCGCAACACCGAGTGCTCCATCTTAGCTATTGCCCAGGGTTGTCTTTTTGTTTTAAACAGAACATCACCCACTTAATTAAGGAGTGAGTGTGTCTGTCTCGCTGTCTGAGTTATGCTGGTGTTTTATGTTCCTCTGGATTTATTAAGCATCTTGTGTTACATTCAGTCTGTGGTGTGTGCTGTAAATAAAAATAGGCCCATCTTGCACATATTAGGAATTTGCAGGTACAAATGTCAATAAGTGCCAGGGATGTAAGGTTCTTTGATTTATATTTCAGGCACCAGGTTGTGCTTTGTCGATTGAACTCATAGGCAGGTTGCATCTCGGTGTCTTCTGCATAGCAGATGGGTTTTTGCATCGTTGTCGGAGAAAGTTTATGGTTATTTCTGCATCCTTGGTTCAGTAGATTGCTTTTTAGACAATGAGGCATATCTACTCCCCCTTGTGTTTTGTAAATAATGACTACGCGAGATATTATTATATTCTAGGAAGACCTGTTAAAAACTGAGTTCTGTCTTCACTAATATTTAGAATTTTAGGAATTATTCCTTAGATTTCCCATTTTTCTTATTAGAGCCGCCACATACATTATACACAGACTCAGCTGCCCTCTTGGCAGTGTTTTTATTTATTCTACTATATTGCCATTGCTTAAAACATTTGTGTGGCGTTCTCCGTTGAGTTCATTCAGAAATAATGAGTCGTCTTTGTGTGCCAGGAGTTGTGGTAGGGGCTGCAGACTCCAGGACGATTGGGACCCCATCTTTGCCATCGAGGACCTCAGCTCAGTAAGAAGATAGGCATGGGAACAAATAATTGCAATAATGCAGTATAGCAAATGTTCAAATCGACTCGTGAATGTGGTTCCTGGGACCGGGTACCAGTTAGGGGCACAGTAGTGAAATCAGCAGCATTGATTTTTCTTGCCTTGTTACCCAAAGCAGGATTGTGTAGGCTCATCACACTTTCAGACTTGGGTCTGAATGATTCCTAGCCGTTTGAAAGAAATCTCATTTTTTTCCCTCACAGGACACCTGTTTACTGCCCCCTGGAGACAGTCAAAGGAAGGATTTCTAAAAATGTTTTGATGGGTGACACATCTTTGGGTATGAATGGAGTTTCCTGTGGAGACAACTTTAAAGGGGGGAGTGCTTATTTGATTGTTTATGTTGTGGCATTTATACTATAAATCAGTCTTGTTGCTTTAGAGTATAGTTTATCAGGAGAGACAGTAGACTGTTAAGAGTGTGGGTTTTGGAGTCAGACTGCCTTGTTTTACCGCTAGCTCCCCTACGGATGGCGTGATCTTGGGCAAGTCACCCAAACTCCTCGAGCCTCAATCTTTATCTGTAAACTGGGGATAATAATAGTTGTGAGCATTGTCACCCGAATAAATTTTAGTACAAAAAGTAATAGTTGTGAGGATTCAATGATTTGATAAACATAAAGCATTTAGAATAGTGATGTGTGTATGTAATTGCCCAGTAACCGTTAGCTCTTATTACCATGGATGTGACTGTAGGTAATGAAATTATTTTTCACATGTGGCTTCTGAAAGGCAACTTTGTAAATGTGTGACCACAATATGTATGACATACAAGATGATGAAGCATTTCTTACTTAAATTATTACTTTTTCCCTGATTACATGATAATTTGTTATTTTAGAAAAATTTAAAAATGTAGAAAACGCCAAGCAGGGGGGGAAAAAAAAAGTCTCCTCTAATCCTCCGGAGATAACCACTGTGTTACTTCGTGTTCATATTGATGTATTTCTTAGAATATTATTATTATGTCTATTAGATGTACCGTATATCCAGTATGACCCCAGTTTTATCTACAACATATTTGACACATATTTATGATATATTTTAAACAAAAAATGGAATCATAATGTGCATATTTGTGCTTGCTCTTTATTGTGAATATTTTTTTCATGTCATTACAATTATATAGTATTTCATCATATGGCTTTTTTCCCCTGCTATTATAAATTATCCTTCAGTGACCATTCTTGCACATAAATCTCGTGCAGATCTCTGTTATTTTCCATAGGATAAACTCAAAGAAGGCTAATTGGGTTAACATTTGTAAAGACTTTTGGTTTGGATTGTCAAAGGCCACCCTGAGTGGTAATGCCAGTTTCCACTGTAACAAGCAGTGCACGAGAGTGCATATTGGGTATACCCTCTTCCACGCTGGGAATGATAAAATATTGGGTTGTCGGAAAAGTCACAATGTATTTTTTTCTCTGTTTTTCGTTGCAAAAATGCGTCGTGACTTTTCTGACAACCCAATGAAAGTATTGGCCAATGTGGAAGAGACGAAGTAGGAGCCCTCTGCAGAACGAATTTGTATGTTCTTACCAAGCATGTGGTGGATTTCCTCCCTACCATGTTTAATGGCCAAATACAGTTCTTTTTTGATTGATTTATTCATAGAGCCTTTGTTCATTTTACTCATGTATGTTTATCTTTTCTTATTGATGAGGGATGTTATTATTGGTTAATCATGTGATGGATTTCCTAGATTGTTTATTGCCCGCCTTTTACTTTTGTTTTTTTTGTTACTCAGAAGTTTTCCTTTATTTATGTATAAGGAAACTTGTCCCACTTACATACCAGATTAATGGTCAATTATATGTCCTAGTCATTTTATGTTTTAATTTTTGTCATACAATTCTAGAATTTAGTTGGCATATGATATGAAGTAGTTTTCTAACTTTTTCCTGCCAAATGGTTAACCAGTTACCCCACTATATTTATTAATTTGAATGCTGAAATACTCAGATCTGCTTTTTATTTTTGTCTGTTATTCTTGATATACCATTTTAATTATCGGTTTTCTGATGCCTTTCAGCAGTATAAGGCCCCACGGTTATTCTTTTTTTTCCCCCCAGGAGTTTCTTGGCTCTTGTCTTGTACTGAGAAGACATCTTAAATTTTTTTCCAGACAAACTTAAAAATCACTTGTGAAAGTCTCCTGTATATTCCACCAACCCTTTGGTGTTTTATTGGTTATCGCACTAAATTTTTAACTTAATTTGGAAAGAACTGAAGTATTTATGGTAAATAATTTTTCTCATTCAACAATGTAATCTTCACATGCATTTAAGCTTTCTTTTATTGACCCTCAGAAAGTTTTGGAATTTACTTTTTATTAAAAAATTTTTTTTTAACTGTTATTGATGAACATTGTGTTTTTCCAGGACCCATCAGCTCCAAGTCAAGTAGTTGTTTCAATCTAGTTGTGGAAGGTGCAGCTCAGTGGCCCATGTGGGGATCGAACCGGCAACCCTGGTGCCATGAGCACTGCGCTCTAACAAACTGAGCTAACTAGTGCCCCAAAGTTTTGTAGTTTTATTCAATTGAGTACTATTTATTACGTTTTGAGTTTATTCCTGGATGTTTTACATATTTGATTACCATATTTTAGTTATTATTGCAAGTGGGGTACTTTTAAATTATATTTTTAAAGCGACACATGGGAAAGCTTTTTGTGTGTGTGCTATATTTTTGTCATCGGCCACAATGCAGAATGCATCCTTATCGTTCTAACTCACTTTGGTTGATTTTCTTGGATTTTCTAGGTGTATCTTAGGTAGATAACTTAATCACCTGCAAATATGATAGGGTTTTTCCCCTTTCAGTGATTATACTGTCCTCTTCTTCTCCCCCTGTGCTATTACATTGTCTAGACCTCTAAATAGTGGTGAGAGCAGATAGATAGTCATGCCTTTAATAGTTATGCTTTAGGATTCTAGTATTAAATATAATGATAGTTGGTGGCATTAATCTTTGCTTTTTTTGGGATCACTTGTTTTCTAGGGACTGAGGTTGGATTTTTATTGAATGTTTTTTTGACATGCATTTGGATGGGTATGTCTTTACTTCTGATAGAATTTGATCTTTTGTTTCTCGTATTGATTCCTTGGGATAAATCCTCCTCGGTCGCATTATATTGGCCTTTTAACAGAGTACTGCGTACAACATTTTCATATTTCAATTAGGAAAGTAAGATGGGCGTGTAGCAGTGATTATCTAAGAAGGTGGTATCTCCAGAGGGTACATACGAACCTTCGGTGAGGCACATTTAATACACATGTTATGGTCATAATTCAAACTATCGTTAGTAAAGCTTAATAAAGTTCTTTTGGCTGATGAGGATAAACTAACAGTAGAGGGAGGTAAAAATGGGTAACAATATTGAGAGAAATCCCTTTTGTGCTCTTTTGTCAAGTTTCGATATCGTAGTTGAGCCTGTGTCTTAAAATTACTTTCACCAGTTTCCTCCCTCTGTACCCTGGAGCCAGTTACAAAGCATCAGAATTATTTGTCCCTTGGAAGTTGGAGCTAAATTCCTTGCAAAACTCTTTATGTGAAATTGGGGGAGATAATTTTTGGATAAGTTTCCCAATGTCTTTTTTAGTTGTTGTTTATTTAGTTTTCTTCTTCTTGAGTAAATTTTGGTCATCGTGTTTTCTTAAAATTGAGATTTCAGATTTATTGGCCTGGCATTGAACAAAGCATTCTCTGGTTTACTAAGAGTTGTCCATAGTTTTATCATTAAAAAATTCCATATTCACTTTTTGTTTCTTATTTTTAATTATAACTTCCTGTATTCATGTATTCTATTCAAAAATTGATTTTATTTGCCACGGTCTATTTTTTAAAAACTAGCTCTTAAATTTGTTTATGCTAATTCATTATGAATTTCTACTTTATTGTTTCTTTGCTTCTGCTTTATATAAACTTCTGTTGTTTTTATTTCACTAAATTCTTGAGATGAATACTTACTTAGCTCACTTATTTTCATTCTTTTTAATATGAAAAGCATTTCAAAATCTTAAAAATAATTTCATATTATGTGTTCCTGTAGCAACTTGTGCATGTGTTTCTAGCACTGATAACTCAGTATTGTAATGATTTTTTATTGCTGCCTCCCATCCCTTCTCGTTATGCAGACTATTTTATTCATCTTTATACTCCAGTGCATATGGAATCTTGAACACAATAGGCACCAAACAGTGTTTCTTGAATGAATATCAACCCCTCCCATCACACCCACACTTACACACCCCACACAGGAATTCACCAACCCCAAAACTTTGCACTGTGTCGTGTAGACATCTACGCTGTCTTTTTAAATTATCATTATTAAAATATTGATGGCATAGAATATTTTGTTAGTTTCACTGCACAGCATAGTGATCCGACATTTATGTATCTTACCATGTGATCAGCACACTAAGCCTAGTGACCACCTGTCACCTTGTAAAGTGGTCACGGTGTTACTGACTGTATTCTCTTTCCTCCCATCCCTCCACCGCGCTCCCATCTGGCAACCATCAGTTTGTTCCTTGTTTCTATGAGTCTCTTTTGTTTGTTTCCACTGGCTCTTCACTGGAGCTTGTAGCCGCTGTAGTGGAAGCAGCACTTCACTGGTAGTTAGGAGGCCGAACTTGCCGTATCATATCTGCCACTTACTGGGCGTTACTGGTATGAGTCCCTTGATCTGTCTTGTTTCCTCTGCTGTGAAATGAGGACAGTCAGCAGCTCCCCTCCTTTCTTCATCTGAGCTGTTGTGAAAAAGATAATGGATGTAAAATAACTTTGAACACTAAATTTAAATAGATGTAAATATGATTTAAAACACAAGGCTTTCAGTATTGTCTTAATCACCACTCCACCAGTCCCATTCCCCAGTATAGAAATGATCAAGTTTTGTGGAGCAGAAACTATTCAACAGCGTCTTATAGACATATATCGTCTGTTCTCTGCAATATCTAGCAAAGAAATTTGTTGACAGAGACATATATTTGTTGATTGTTTTCTGATGCTTACTTTTTGAACGCTTATTACCGCGTGATCCTTGAGCATGTGAATACCTCGGAGTCCCGCACCCAAGCATGGAATGTCTATTTTACTATGAGAGAAAAAAAAGCTTCTAGTTTACTCGGGGTGACCTGGACGGCTACATCAACACACAGTTGGTGACATGGACGAGCACTGCTTGAGGACGTCATCCTGTTGGTTCAATCCCATTTCTTCTGCAGAAGAAAACGGGACACATACTACTCTCTTCCCAAAATACAGACAAAAAAATGAGTGTAATTTACATAAGTTGATAAATTATAAAATTGATAAGAAATTCTTTTCCATTTTCATAAAGTCTCAGAGCAGTTTTTAAAAAAAATTCTTACTTGGAGGAAAAATAAATATATGATTATTTCTTCCCTGTCAGTTAACTGTTATCGTTTCATTGTTTCCTTTGCACTGAGATATGTTTTTATGTTTAACTTCTTTTGTTTATTGCCAAGGAGGGGTGATAGTGTATCACTGTCTCTTTTACTTAAGATTTCCCATGTCCTTTGGGGATTGAATGCCATCTGATAAGTCAGCCTTAGATTGACAGGTTGTGTTTGAATAAATGCAGAGTGAGAGTATTTTTCTATGTAGTTATGAGATGTTCTCTTTCAGAATCCTAGTCACTGAAGGATTTCATGTAACCACTGCCATTTCAGTATCGTGGCTCCTAATAGAGTTTGTGAGTGTGCAGCCCCCCTCCCATGAGACCCCCTTCCCCCGTTTTAACAATTCATTGCAGCTGGAAAAAGTCGGCATAACTTTTTGTAAACAAAGATACCCTTTAGGCTACTTTTAAAGATTCCTATGAGACTTTATACCTCAGATAATTGATGGTAAATTCTGTTTGGTTGTTTTTAAGCTCAAACTATTGGGATTTACACAAAAAAGTTTCATCTCAGAAATAAAAACTAATTGGATGATGTTATATTAGATTCACCAATCCCCGAGGAATTGTCTCAAGTTCCCCCTCTTTCATGGAGCTTTGGAGGATTATCCCTTCAATCTCTTTCCTTACTGGCCTTATTTCTTACATCAAAATGTAACAACAGTAAGTGTGTATGTACACTCGCTGGTGTATGGTTCCGTACATCTTGACATTTGTTCATATTAAACTTGGCATTTTATTATTGCTTATACCTATTTTATGTAATTCTCTTTCCCTAGGGAGATTATACACTACTTCTGGCTAAGAATCACCTTATAAATTTATTTTATATATTGGGTTGTCGGAAAAGTCATGACGCATTTTTGCAACAAAAAACAGAAAAAGTACGTCATGACTTTTCCGACAACCCAGTGTCTAACAAGGTGCTAAAGATATGGTTGACTCTTAATATTCCTTGTCAGATGGAAGCATATACAGAGGGTGCCAAAAAATGTATGCACATTTTTAAGAAAGGAAAAACTTAAATTGTAATACAATGAATGATGCTAGCATTCATTTGATTAACGCCATCTTTTGAGCAAATGTCATACTACATGTTGCTACGTAATTGAATTCAACCTCGAAAAGTGATACATAGATAACATCTCTTAAAATATATACATTTTTTTGGCACCCCGGTGTAGACTGAAAGTTTTTTTGTTTGTTTTTTGTTTTTTACTTTACGGAGCATTTATTTATCTTCAACCCTCAGTTTGTTCTCCATCAACAATAGACCATATTTGTTTAGCAATATTTTGTGTAAAACCATGTGATAGACTAGATCTCAGGAAACTCTTATCTGTGGACCGTAGGCAAAGCTTAGATTTTGCTGGCCCTTTACCTATCGCTGTGTTTGAAAAGAGTTCTGTCTGAAGCACCTCCGTGGCCCGATTCCTTTTTCCATTTCATCTACTGCTCTTCCTCCTATTTTTATTTAAGACTATAAAGTTACTTTAGTGTAACTGCTGCTGTCACCTTTGCCCTTAGCTAATCAAATAGTTTACCTTGAGGGGAGCATTTATCTCCCACTTTCATTATTATTATTTTTGTAGCTGTAAAGATATATATTTTATGTCTGCAGAAGGCTGTAACAGTGAAACGAGGTATTGATCTGCTGTATTTAGCAATTTCTTTCCACCTTGCCATCAATAGCATGTCAGCATCTGTCTGTACCGTGGTTGACCTCACAAATAGCTCTTTATGCTCCCATTGGATTCAAATGATATAGTATGCTGAAAACTAAATCAATGAGTGATTATAAAGTTTTTAGTAGTATTTCATGACCCGGAGGCAACTGGTACCCCTGGCACCGAAGAGTTCAGTGTACAATGAGTGTGGTAACGGGAGTGTGTCTGGCTTTTGTTCGGCTGGAAGGAGGACAGCAGGGCACCGGCTCGGCTTAGCTCACGCTTCCGGGCTGTGATCTCAAAGCACCTAGGCGCTCCCGTGAAGCATCTCGCTTTACAGAATCAGACAGAGAGAAGAGCAGTCCCTCCAATTAGCTTTATTCCCGGCCCCCACCACCATGCGCAGGGAGTAATGTTTCTGAAATTATTTGAGCTATAAGCATGTAGGCGTTTGCTTTCGTTTCCAAAAGAAAGAGAAACAAAATCAGAGGCTGTGTCTTTATACCACTGGAGACCTAACAAAAAGGCACCTTGTCCGAGGAGGGAGGACCACCTGGGTCGAGGCCTAAACAGACTCTTGGCTGCTGCCAGCCCCTGGAGCAGGTGCCAGGGTACAGTTGCCGAGGACACACTCTACCCCCCCCCCCCCGCCCTTTGTGGGGTTCTGTTCACCTCTGCTGATCTGTGCAGCACTGAACTAGCAGGAGCCACTAGTTTGCTCATGAATATTGCTGAATCCCACAACACATTTTATAATCTTGCTGAATCTTTCAACCTGTATCTATATATGAAAGAACCTTTTAGATATTGAAATTTGGGATGTGCGGAAAGGTGGGAGGGGGTGATAGTGGGTGAATGGGGAAAGCAGAGCACAGCCTTTGTCATCCTGATTTTTTGAGGGTATGAATCAAATGGATTTCTCTCTAAGAAAATGTCATTTTGGTGTATTCCTTTGTCCATCAACCCAGTTCAGAGTTTGACAAGGAGTGCTGAGAAATTCACTTATTGATTCATTCCTCAGACATTTATTGAGAATCTACCATGTCCTGAGTTCGAGAGAGAGGGGATGAGGGCGACTCCTTCCTCCTGAACGTTCATGGAAAATGAACATGCTCAGCTTTGTCAAACTTGAAGTGTGTCTACTTGCCTCCTTCCTGCCGAGTACCACACCCCACTCTCTCCCGTTAGATATTTGAAGAGGGGAAATAAAAGGTGGGTTTTATGACCCCAGGTTGATGTCCAGCCAACTTCTTCTCTTGTATGTCATCTGCATGAGAGGAGGAAGTGGGGACCCTTCATGCAAAGTCATAGAGCAGGAAGGCCTGAGCCGGGAATTTAGCCTGGGCCTCTGAATCTGGGGTCGACGACAGATTCAGGCACCACATCCCCTTTTTCCTAAAGTGTAGACCTTGCTGATATTTTAATAATTTGAGCATTGGGCTTACCTGTGTAAAGCTTGTCTTCGGATCTGCCTAGGAATCTGCCTCTGCTAAATTCTTGGCTTACATTTATGAATCTGTGACTGATTAAAGAGCTGATGTGTTTTTGAAGCTGTTTAAATTTCTGTTCTGTACTGTCCCTTAAATGAGTATGAGTGCCTTTAGTGGTGTAAGGAGTACGTTTTATTTGTCCTATGTCAGTTCACATTAAACTTTGAGATTTGCAACCCAGGCCGAAAAGAAAAGGATTTGAGGAGGAAGTCCCCTTCTCTGAATTCAGTCTTTGCTACTTTGTGTACCATGCATGCCTGAATATGATAGTCAGGAGTTTTCCCCCTCAAATTATTCCCAGGAAAGAGAAGTCATTTCATAGTCAGATTCTTATCAAGTGTCTTGTAGATCACAGAATGCTCACTTAGTTACTTAATTTCAAACAATAACGTTATTTAAGTAGCTGTCCCAATCAGTACTGTGTGAATAGGTACTTGTGACAGGATATTTTTCTTGATCAGAACCGCATACAGTCATCTAGTTTACACACAGTCGTTTCCGGTTTTCCGGACAGTGGAAGCTGGATACATGCTCATACATTACTTAAAATAACTTGTTTGGTTGTCTGCAGCTCTATATTACAAACTGGCTGTGTTCTTGTTGCAAGAGCGTCGGGCATTTAATTGACCTCTGCCGGTACCAGCTTTAATAATGGGGTGTCTTAGCTTTGTTCCTTGGAGTTGATGGGTTATCAGCTCTCTCCAGGCTTACTTAAGGAAGGGTGGGTGATAGTGGTCAGGGCTTAAAGAGTGACTTGACTGCTGTAGTTGAGTAGACCCACACCTTTATATAAGGTTCATGTTCAAGTTCATACCACTAAAGGCGGCCTCTGATGAGGGCCACTTATGGCTCTATTTGTGGCTAGAAAGCCTATTGTTGGTGAAAAGGGTATAAGAAGATCTGTCCAACTTAATTCTTGATCCCGGCCTGTTACTTTTAGTGACAATCCTGTAGCTTCTAAATAAGAGGAGACATTTCTCTTTACTCAATAAAGATAAAGAAGAAACCTCTTTGTTAATATATGTTAATACATCTGAGTGGGATCATGTAATTCCACTACATAAAAAAAAAAAAAAAAGAACAAGATCTCATACTTGGAATTGTGTTTGTGTTGTATGCTGAACTCTGAATCTTTTGTGAACTGTATTCTTGTAACAAACCCAAAAAATGTATAAAATATATTGATAAATTACTGTGTACTTAAAATTATACTGCTTTTATTAAATGCAATTCTGTATATAAATATTTGGTTATATTCTTTTGCTGTCATAGTCATATGACAATATCAAGATGGAATGATTCCATTTTAAGATTACTTTGTATGGTACACACTTAAGAACTTCCCTAGAAAACCGACTGCTGGGTTTTTCTGTGCCACTCTTAACTGTATACCTGATTAGAAACACCCTAAAGAGGAATACATTAATGTTGCGTCTTTTTGCCTTTCTTCAGGATCTGAGAATGCATATGTGTCTGAGGCTGCGTATGTGTCTGAAGGCATAGCGCGCCTAAAATCATGGCTGAGGAGTCATGCTTAAGTCTGCTTTGCATGCATTTGTGATTTGAAATAGGAAAAAAAGTCAAATCGGAGACAGCTTGAATGGCATGCTGTCAGCCTGGAGCTTCATGAATTGGCAATGGTCTCGTTTAGGACCTTCAGCCGTGTCTGTGCCTGGACAGAATGAGACCGTTTTGCATGTTGTGGAGGAGACAGCCACTCCTTGCTGCTTCACGGTAAGCAGTGGTGCGTGACAGTTGCCCTTCATGGCGGGCTTCTTGGAGCTTAACCTCTGACCCTCGCTTAGTCGCTGCACAGCAGTCGGAGCTGGTTGGAGATGTTGGTGAATGACGGGCATTGGCCTGCAACGTGCTTGTCATTATTTGACTGTCAGAAGGAGCCTGCCATTGGTTTCCATCAAGGTCTGAAACCTCTGTGCAGCAGCCCATGTTACTTAACCTCCAAGCCTGTCAACAGCGTGATCAGATGTGCATCAAAAAGCAGCGTGCGAAATGTCTCTTCAATCCGAAGAGAGGAAGTTTTTCTCTTCTTTTCTTTCTCTCTCTCCCTTTCTCCCTTCTTTTCATTTTTCTCTTGGTTAAATATATTCCGATGACTTTCACAGGGCCAAGAGGTTGAATCCGTTGCCACAGTGAGAAAAGGGAACTGTTGTCTCCTGTGGTCTGAGTTTCACATAGCGCCGTGTAGATCTGAGCGGCTCTGCCAGCTCGGCTCTTGACCTGTCTTGCATATTCTATCAGCTTTCGGCCATTGGTCTAACGGACTGGAGGCCAGCCCAGTGGTACCCGGGGTTACCTGACAGGGTGAAACGTTTATGTTGGTTTTTATGGAGTGTTACAAGGGATGGGGACGTTAGTGAATGTGATCCGTGAAGCAGGAATTAAAATGTAAAATATATAACAAAGTGGGGATATTGGTGGTGTATGATTATTATCTCATTTATGCCTCCCCCCCCCCCATAGTAAAGAAATGTAAACATGGAGTTTAATTGGCTGTGATCAAGCCTTAGAAACTCCAGAGGTGAGTCTTAGGCAATACTTTTTTTTAGATATATTATAGAAAAATACAGCCGTGAAAGCCATCTTTTCTTATAAATCTGAAACTCTGCATTACAAAGCATCCTGAAGTGGAGAAGGATGAAGGAAAGCCTAATAATAATCTTAAAGTATTTGACAAGTTCTGGCAACTGAAGCTGGTTTGCTTCTAGCATTGTGGAGTGGGTTCTTTTATGTCCAGCTGTGTCATAACCGTGGTAAGCCAGTTAACCCCTGGGTTGGTCTGCGTTTCTTCATACGCAGAAGCAGGGGTGCGAGGGTTGTGCTGAGGGTGAAAGATCCTTTTTGTAAGGTTCTTGCCTTTGTCAGTACTCTACGCCCTCCATGGCCACTTCCTGATCGCCGTCTTGTTCTCTTAGCAGAAACGATTTATTAAATAGTCATGAGGCAATGCTTGGGCAGGTGAAACACTCTAGAACTCAAAACCGTCAATCTTTGTGTTTCAACTCTTCC
>NW_017731354.1:7951158-8010580 GCF_001890085.2 Hipposideros armiger
CCCGTTACTGATTTGAGTTAATAATGTCACATTTTAGTCAAGCACGCAAACCACAAACCTGAGTGGCCTGTATGGGGGGAGGAACAAACTGTCCTCTACCCTCAAGGTTCTTCTGGTTGATCTAATAATCAAATAGACATGAGACAGACTGGCAAGAGAAAATAACCAAATTTAACCTATACATATGTATGGGAACCCCTTACCAGAGCTTCAGAGACCCCACCTGCAGGAGAGGTTCAGAGAGAGAAAGGGGACCTGGGCACTTAAGAAGTCCTGAGCTCGGATGAGATAAGTGCCTTGGGGGCTTCAAAGGGCCATTGCAGGATGATTAGAAGAGCAGATGTTTAGTAAACAGAAGTGTGACCTGCCTTATTGATAGGTCAAAAGAAGTGATCACTGATAATCTCTTGTTATAGGCAAGGCCCCTCATTCAAGCTCTTCTAGGTAGTTAGGGAGGGGCAGAAGTTTCTCTTGAGCCGGAAGCTAAAGGAAGCTAAAATTGCCCTTAGCTCACAACAATTCACATACCTTAGAAACAAACCCACCTTAATTAAGGTGACTTGTTTGGAACTCCCATACCTGCAGGCCTTCTCCCTTCTTTCTTCCCTCCCTCCTCCTCCTCTATCTCTCTCACTCAGCAAGTATTTTTGGGGCTCTTAGGAGGTGCCAGCCCTGTTCTGAGTTCTGGAATACAGCCACCAACCAGGCAGGCAGCACCGGCCTCCATGGAGCTCAGATTCTCCCTGGAGAGACAGAAAATAAACAAACAGTTCTAGAAGCTGGGAGGAAAACTGAAGCAGGGTACGAGGATGAGTTATTTGGGTTGTCAGGTAAGAGCTCTCAGTGGAGGATTCCTTCTAGCAGAGAACTGGCCGAGGGCAGGAGAGAGCCCTGGGAAGGCGGGGAGGGGCTTCCTGCTGAAAGGGGACAGACAGCACCCCTCGGTCCTGCTCCCCATCCGTTGGCCACCAAGTCCTGGCCTCTGTCCTGACGTCTTTTCTTCTTTCACCGCTTTGTCTTCATGCCGGTTGTGTGCTCAGGCTCTTTGCAGTTCCTCCGACTCCCAGCCTGCAGCTTCGTTCCCATCAAGTTTTTTGCCATCTTTAACAACGCAAAGTGGCCGTGTCACTCCACTGTTGAAAATTTCTCAGACGTATGCCACTGGCTCTGTGTTAAAATTCAGACGCCTGGGCTTGCCGTCTGAGGCTCTGTCGTTTCAGCCTCGTTTATGACCTGTGGCGGACCCCCTGCCCCCACCCTCTCGTCCCCACCACTCACACCTGGTCCCCCAGCTGTAAGCAAGTGGGGCCCCTGTGCTCTCCCCGTCTGTTCTCTTCCCATCTCACTGGCACCGAGAAAATGACCTGTCGTTCAACAGTCTCCTCAAATGCCACCTCCTCTGAGACTCCTCAGATTCTGCCGTCCTCAGCGTTCCGTGCCCTCCGTTAGCTTTACCTCACTGTCCCTGCTCATCCATTTCTTGGCTGGTCTGTGAGCTCCCTGAAGACAAGGACTGTGCTTTTGCCCGTCTCTTGTATTTTCAGTATCTGGCATAGTTTCTGGAACAAAACAGACAATAAATTGTCACCTGTTGTGGCATCATCTATAGAAATATTTAGGGACAGATTTATCATGGAGTTTAGATGTAATCGGAGTGGATCTGTGCCTTTTAAAGAGCTCTTCAATCAAAATACTCCATATTGTTAGTGGAACTTCCTCCCTTAGGCCTACCTCAAATATCCAAATCGTACCAAAAGGAAAGGGGAGGGCCGGCCGAGTGGCTCAGTTGGTTAAGAGCTCACTCAAGAGTGTGAGCTCTGAGCAACAGGTCACCGGTTCGATTCCCAGCCCGAGCTGAGCAGCTGCTGAGCAGCTGCTGAGCTGCCAACAGGTGGCAGGATGGCTCAGCTAAAAAAAGAAAAAGAGAAAAAAAAAGGAAAGGGGAGTGGAAGAGGAACATATTAGAAAATAGGAATATTCCATCAAATACCCAATAATTACAGTAAGACCAGGGTATAATGTCAGTGAGCAAGTTAGCTCCAGATAAACTTCCACGTCACCTTTTTGTAATCCAACATGTGATGTGTCTTTTGCCAAGGAAAATAGTACTAAGTTTAGTATTCCAATTCAGTTAGTAAGTAAATTTTATAATTTATCTGTCCATCCTTTTATCTTTACAATTGCCAGATGATACTGTATGGACTCATGATTTTTTGCATTTTTTTTTTAATGGAAGCATTTTAGTGCCAAAGCACAGTAGGCCCATCATGTGGATGTAACAGTTTATTTAAACAGTTCCCTATTGTTGACCATTTAGCTTATTTCATTTTTATTAGCTTAGATAATGCTGCATTGAACCAGTTTGGTCAGGCACCTTTATGTGCATTATTTATTTCTTTATGAATACATCCCTAGAAATAGAATAATTAGGTCAACATAGAAGACTATTTTTAAAGGCCCTTTGATGCATGTTGCCCGATTACCTCCTGAAAAAGGTGTATAAATCTTTGTCAAGCGAGGCTGTAAAAAGCACCCTGTTTTATTGTATTTCTTGGGTTACCTGTGAGCCATGGAGATTTTAAATGTAAGAGGTGATCTACAGGTGAGTTCAGTAATGGCTATTAAGAGAAGAAGAAAGAAGACAGGATGAAAGAAAGAACAGCAAAATCGCAAGCTTTGCCCTTCTCGATAGGGGTGTAGGCCGGGGAAAGGATTTGCCGACTGTACCAGGCATCACTGGGACTCTGCAGGTCGGGTGGGGGCCTGAGAGTAGCTTGGCTGCTTCTTGCAATGTATTTTAAAGTTGCTTTCCTTTGGGTAAGATTTCTTTCAAAGGAATGGTTTACAACGCGAAAAGTTTGAAAGCTGCTGATTAGATCTCTCAAGTTCACGAGTAGTGTTTTCAGACATGTGATTCAGAAGGGATCTTGTTCATCCCGCTGCTGTTGATTTGAGGTCAGCGTCCTAATTCATCGTTGCCTGTGTAAAGGAACCATCTTGTCTGCCCAGGTGAGCGAGGAGCAGCCTCCTGACTTAGGCCTTCCGACTGGGTTTCCCAGTGTCCTGCTGCCCGGCGAGGCCGTGTGGTGCCATTTCACTGTCCAGTTCCAGCCCCAGTGCAGGCACTCTGAAGCAGCTGTTTGAGACCCGGTAGAGAGGTCCCGTTCTTATCTTGCTTTTATTAGCGGTGCTGTCAACAGGCACTAAAAAGCCATGACCTGCTCTTCCGGCCGATAAAAGGAAAACGACCGCCTGGTGTGGATGGAGAGAGAGGTGCCTGAGGCAGAGTCCATTGTCACCTCTCATACTAACAGCAGGCATTAAAAAAACAAACACAAACCCCCCAAAAGGCCAGCCGATTTCTGTTTACCGGTGGAAAGGGTGGACATTTTTGCCTCCTGATGAAATGTGCAGGGTTGAGGGGGAGAAGGAGCATTGTACCTGTGGAAGGAATGAATGAGTGAAGAAGAAAAGGAGTCTGGCTTCCTCAGAGAGGGTTGAGGACAGAGAGAGACTTAAATCACAGCCCCGGGTCACAGTCTGTTGACCGAGCCCTAAGACCTCAAACCCTGGAGGGGAGCGCCGCTTTCCGTCTGTTTTTTATTTAACCTGCGTTCATTTAGAGCCAAGATCTCTAACATGGCTTGGCTGACTTCTCTCTAAAGGTGAACTAAATGCAGGGCTACCTGTAGAGTTGACAGTCTCTGAGGAGATGCCAGCGTGGAAAATGAGAGAATTACCCACTCCTCCACACAGAAAGATTTCTTTCCTCAGTTAAATGTATTTACTTACTTGGGTTTCAGGACAGAGTCTGAGAGCTTTTGGAAAAAGTTGTTATTTTGAGATGTTTGGTGTAATTTAAGTATTTTTTTTTAAAGACAGTAATTGTTTGGCTTAACCAGTCATCTTGAAATATGAATCATATGGAGGTAACATTAAAAAAAAGTTATTGGTGACACTCCTAGGTGTTTTGGAAAAGGTTTGAGTTTGTCTCATGTCTACCATGGCCAGACTCTTGAGTTATGAAGAATATCAGATAAGGATTTCCTCTAGAATTTTAACTCTTAAAATGTAACTTAGTTTAGCCAGAACTAAAGAGTTATATATTAATATAAATAATTAAGAAGGTAGAAAAAAAACAGCAATAGTAATAACAAAACAACAAAAATAGCACTTATGCCATGTAATATAAGCACACAGATGTGACAAATTGAAGGTATTTTTGGAAATTTGTTTAACTCCTCCATTTGAATCAACTCATGACAAACCATTTTTTAAAAAAGTATACAGTCTACCTGAAACTAATATAATATTGTATGTCAACTATAATTGAAAAATAAAAATAAAATTAAAAAAAGCGTACAGAATGGAAAAAATGCTAAAAAAGTATTTCTTGGTTTAGTGGTAATACCAGGTCAAGTTTAACAGTGAAGTTCCCTGCCAGACCTTTTCTTTCTCCTTAAGACATGACGCTTTGCACTTGTTAACATAATTTGCAAGTGGGAAAAATGCTGGATAGCATCACAACTTCAGATTCTGGGTTTCTGGTTTAGGTTCCTGATGAATAAGAGATTCCGTTTCTTATTTTATAAAAGAAGTAATTTGTATTCCTAGCACTGTCTTTATTCTATTTTGCATGTTATGAGGCCTCCGTACAAAATCTGAGAGGAATAGGTATGCTGTGGTGTTTCCACAATGACAGTTTTCTCCTCTTAGAATTGAATAGCATTCATCTGATTGCAAATCCTAAATGTCTGTGTTTACCGAACCTAAGTTGGTGCGCGCAATGCTTCAAAAGGCTGAAACTCAAAATGTCGGAGTTTGGAGTAAGGAAAAGTTTATTTAAGGTGCCAGCCGAAAAGATGGGAGACCTAACAGTGCCTCAAATCTGTCTTGCTTGCTGGACTAGGTTAATGAAGGGTTTTTAAGAGTTTGGGGGGAACAGATATGTTGAAGTGGTGGTGGGCAGGTTTTAATTGGAGGGCCTTGGAGCTTGGCCATTTATGGAAAGGGGGTCAGCACCGGATTTTCCTGGACAGCGGCACCTGGACCCTTCGCTTCTGTGTTCAAGTTCTGGTTTTGTCCCTGTCATTTGGTTTTGTGTGTGTGTGTGTGTGTGTGTGTGTGTGTGTGTGTGTGTGTGTGTGAGTGAGTGTGTGTGTGTGTGTGTGTGTGTGTGTGTGTGTGTGTGTTGAGATTTTGGTTCCGGGTGCAGCGAGAGGCGAAAAAGTTCTCGCATCTGCACAAGCTTTGGAGGCATGATATGTGGTTTTAGTCTGTTGTCTCTGAAAAGCAACTCTGTCCTATGAAATGGGATAGGACCATTTTGAGCTGGTTCTGCTGTTCTATCTGCAACTCGGGTTGAGTGGCCAATGTCACATAAGAGTAGATGTGCATTAAAGTGTTTTGTATATTTGCTCATTATGAATTTCAACAACATTGGAAGCCACGCAGATAAAAGTTTTGCCGCACATTAGCTGTGTAAGAAATGGTTTCCCTGAGCCTCAGTTTCTTATCCTAGAAAATGGACATAATCGGTCACTGTGAAGATGCCATAGTAGACATAGCAGATACCGACGTGGCACCTCATATGTGCAAAGCAGTTTTCTAAGCACTTCATCTCATCCAATACACATGTTATGCCTGCAAAATAGGTCTTCTTATTATGTCTGTTTTACAGATGGAGAAACTGGGCTGGAGAGGTTAAATAATGTGCTCACAGATGTACAGCTGATAGCTGGTAGGGCTGGGTTTGAACACAGGCTGTCTGTCTGGCTCCTGAGTCTGTGGTCTACGTTATACTGAGAAAAGTCCAGTGTACTTTTCTATACTCTCCTATCCTGGGACAAACTGAGTCAGACTCCCAGCTTAGTGCCTTGGAAATCCTCCACCATCAATTCATAATTCCTACCCTTACCAAGTCAGTATTGATTCCTTTCTGCAAATCTTGAGATCACTCTTCCTGTCTCTCACCACCCACCTTTCAGTCTGTCAGTCTGACCCTTCTTGTCCTACTGCCTGTGCTTTAGTTTAGATCTCAAAATACCTCCTTTTAGCAAAATTGGAATAGGCTCCTCACTGGTTTTCTTGTCGCTATTTCTTCCCTCCCCCTTTGCCAATCCATCTTTACTTAGCTTACAAAATGGTATCTTATTATTTGACTCTGGTCTTAATTTGCTGTAGGTCTTATTAAATGTTTTCCTGTTGCCTGTAGGATAAAACCCAAGTGCCACAGATGCGTATGTGTGCGTTTATTTCCAGGCGACTAGCTACCGTAACCTTCCCTTCCCAAATCTGCCCCTTCCTTCCTCCCCACGTCCCCACTTTTTTCCTATTAGCATGATTGTATTTCTTTTGCCTTCATTAAAAAAGAAAGTTGAAGTATAGTTCACATAACATAAAGTTAACCATTTTAAAATATATGAGATGACAGCTCTTGTTCATGTGTATTTCTCAATGTTTCTAATAGGTATATTGTCTTTAAAAATATTTACGCATGGTTAAAATAACTTTTTTGTTTTAAAAAAAGAGGGAAAAATACAGAGTTTGATTTTTCAGGGAGCCATCACAGATGTACACGGGGAACAAGAATATAAGGACCAGAAAAGGCAGGTCGGGCGTCACTTGTTTTGAAGTTATGTCGACTTTCTTCCATTCTTTAGATACTGCCTTTTCAAAATTAGAAAGATGTGCCTGCCTTGTGTTCTGACATGAATATTTAGCAGTGTCCTCTCTAACCCTAGGATAATATGGTAAATGTTAACAAGAAGCACCAGAACTTGTATTTTCCCTGTCTTATTGTTTTTCTACAGGAATGGTGACAGCTAGAATGGCTTTGTGACACTGTGCCTACAAAGCTGAATATTACATGTGTAGTTAGTTACCTGGGTAGGTGTAGAGTGTATTTCTTTTTTTTTAAGAGCTGGACACAACGACTGGATGTCATCAGTTACATCTGTTTTATAATCCTGAAGAATTTTACATATATTTTGACAAAAATTGCAATTTTATAATAAATGATATTTCCATGTTCTGTGTCTGCTAAGTGACTAGAATACTTTCTGAAAATATGAAACTTCTAATGTACATTTGGAATTGAGTGCTTTATATAATATTTTCAGGTTTTTCTTGTGTTTCTACTCAGCGTGCCATCATCTCATGTTTTTGTGAGAAACATGCACATCTCACGGTAGGTTCTCCCAGCCTGTTTCTGTTCCCCATCTCCTCCCGCTTGTTGACAGTTAGATACCTGGTCTCTGCCCACTTTGGAGAATTGGTTTCGCGCCACTGAAAACGTTACCTCTGGCTTGGCTGGCAGTTCTCATTGCCGATCTGGTGGGATCCAGGTCTGTTACTTTTTCAGTTCTTCTCAAAGTCCCACCGTCTCACAAGAAACTTTTCCCTCCTTCCCCTGCCCAGCTCAAATCAACAGTTTCACTGTGTATTCTAATTATAAAATACATGATCATATATTCAGACAATGCTGGGAGGTCTAAAGAAAAAAGTCAAGGTCATCCTTAATCTTACTTCCCAGACAAACGGAATCACCGACTATTTGGGCCTGTAACGGGGTTACAGATCTGGCCCGCCACCTGTTTCTGTGTGGCCCTTGAGCTGAGAATGATATCTACACTTTAAAACGGTTGAAAAAAAAATCAGAAGGAGCATCATATTTCCCGAGATGTGAAAAAAATAGGAAATTTAAGATGTAGTTTCCATAAATAAGGTCTTACTGGAACACAGCCGTGCCCACTCATTGACGTGCTGTGTATGCCTGCTTTCATGATAAAACAGCCAAGTTGAGTAGTTGTGACAAACTGATGGGTTCCAAAGCCGGAAGCATTTCCTGTCTGGTTCTTTACAGAAAACATTTTCTGCCCCTTCATCTGTAAAAATGTAAGACTTTTCCCCTGGGCATTTGTGTGAGTAGAGGTGTGTATGTGTGCTCTTTAAACAATAGGGCCATCCCCTGTGCATTCTGTATGGAATATTGTGTTGTCCAGTAAATTCTGTTGAATTCTTTTTGTTTGCTTATTCCATGGAAGTGAAATCTGAGAACCACGACTTTTCTTTTTACATTTGTATTACGTAAACCCATCAGATGTTACCTGGGAACAGTAATATTAATAATAGTAGTATTTACTCTATCACTTAGAATTGATTTTTATTGTTGATTGGAAGAAAAGTTTATTTTTCTCACCCAAATCATGAGATAGGAAGGTCACAGGGAGCCCAGATCTTTTCAGCATCCTGTCCTGCCATTCTCAGCGTGCAATGTCATTGAAAGACGGCGAATGGACTCTGTCATTGCTGTGTGACAAATTAACACAACACTTAACAACCTAAAACGGCAAATATTTATTCTCTTACAGTTTCTGTGGGTCAGGAACTCAGATCAGCTTAGCAGGGTGCTTTTGGCCTAGGGTCTCTCATATGGATGTGCTCACAGTGTTGGCTGAGGCCGCAGTTATTTTTAGATGTGACTCCGGGTGGAGGGGGTCTTTTTCCACGCTCACGCTGGTGTCTGTTGGCCGGCTGCACATCCTTACTGGCTGCTGGCTGGAGGAGGCATCCATGCTTTGTCACATGGGTTTCTCCATACAGGGCCGGCTACAGCTTAGCAGTTCACTTCCCCCAGAGTGTGTGTGTGTGTGTGTGTGTGTGTGAGAGAGAGAGAGAGAGAGAGAGAGAGAGAGAGAAAGAGAGAGAGAGNCCCCCAGAGTGTGTGTGTGTGTGTGTGTGTGTGTGAGAGAGAGAGAGAGAGAGAGAGAGAGAGAGAGAAAGAGAGAGAGAGAGAGAGAGAGACAAGTTACAGTCTTTTTGTGACCTAATCTTGGAAGTAATATCCCATGACTTCTGTGGTAAGTATTCTATTGGTTAGAAGTGTCACTAGGCCCCGAATGCACTCCAGAGGAAGAATTACCCGAGGGAGGGTGTGAATACCCGGAGGCAGAGCCTGCTTCCATCATGTAGCATAAGGCATCATTTAAAGGTGCTGGCTGGACCCTCAGGCACTGGTTGCAGGTCCAGGCAGGAAGTGGAGGGGACAAGTGCTTTTTTTTTTTAAATTAGGAAAACAGTAGACTTGCACTTCTGTTTTATCAGCTAGAACTATGTCACATGGCCATCCCAGGTGCAAGGAAGTCTTGGAAAGCAAGCTTTTTGGGTGGATTCTGTTGTGTCATTGGAATTAACCCCTGGTCATTCGCAAAAGGTGAAGGAATTCACAGGCTCAAAATGTAGGAGATTAAGAAAAGTTTCTTCAAGAAGAAAGACGCCGGCATAGAAGTTGCCGAGACAGAAAACTGCACCTAACTTTAGGTTAGCTTTTTATTGTATGGAAAAGGGTAGGTAAATTTTCTTACAGCAGGAGATGTGACGTATAGACTGAGGTCATTTGATTGACATATGTTGGTTATATAAGTTGTTTCTTTCTGCGCATGCTCTTACCCAGAATGCATACAGAAAAACCCATGAGGTGGGGCAAGCCTTAATGTTCATTTTATTTTAATTGTATTATAATGAGGCTGGAGTTCAAGTAACGGACAGGTTTCAGCAGTTTGCGCATGTGTGAGGAACCAGTTGATACCAGTCGGGTCTTCTCTTTTTAGGAGTGTCTGGACACCTTTGATTTATTTCTAGGGGATGCACCTGGGCGGTTCCTGGGGAGGGGATGCAGGTCTGGGCAGTCCCCCTTCGGCTCACTTTTTTTTTTTTTTTTAAAGATATATCTTTTTTTTTTTTTTTTTTTTTTTTTNCTGCTCAGCTCGGGCTGACTCGAACCACTGTTGCTCAGAGCTCAAACTCTTGAGCGAGCTCTTAACCAACTGAGCCACTCAGCCAGCCCCGGCTCACTTTTATTAACCCTCTTCTGCCTCATTAGGGACATTTGTTGCCTATGCCGAAATCAGGATTTTGTTGACAAGAAAAATTGTCAGAATAGACACAACAGTGGGCAACAGGTGGTCTCACTATCCCTGTCTTCTAAGGTAGTTTTAAGGGTTCAGTAAGGTAACAACTTGCCACTTGTCTGGTTTATAATATGCACTTACTTAAACACTAGATATGATTATTGTCATTACTTGTAAGTTATGTTATGTGCCATTGGAAGTTGGCTTGTTGATATAACAGAATCCCTGTGCATTGATACTAAAAGAAGTAGCAAACAAAGAAAAGGAACATTTATTGAGTAACTAGTGTGTGCCAGGCTTTTTATTAATATAAGTTATCTGATTTAATCCTCATAATAAACTTGTGAAGTAGGTAGTATTTGCCCCAATTTACATAGGCGGAAACTGAGGCCCAGTAATGTGAAGTAGATGGTTGTGCCCTGAATGGGTTCTGTAGATTGCGGAGACGTTGGTCCCCTGAGCTCTGGGAGCCAGTGGGTGGGGCCTGGGGCAGCTCGGTGCTCTGGCCCTCGGGTCCCAGCTCCAGCAGCGTCTTCTGTTTATTCCAGTGTGCCTTGCAGATGTCCTGATTTTCTCCATGCTTCATGATGTGGAAAAGGTTAGAAAGTATTGCTGTATCGTGAGTAGGTGGACGAGCTAGAACCTGAACCCAGGTGTGTGGAAGTCCAAAAGCCTGTCTTTCCAGGCCTGGGCCCTTCACAGTCTACAGAAGCGGTGACGTTTGGTTAGTCTGAAATAGGAGTTCAAATGCGGCTTTGTTGAATACAGAAAGAATTATATTTCTTTTATACTTACGTTTCTTTCTTGCTTTTAATGTTCTATCACATGCTAAAAACGGTTTTCTTGAATTGTAAAGTGACTTAACCTTATTTGCTGTTTAACTGTAGTTTCAATGGAAACTTACTTGACCGCTAGGTGTCCCCTTTTGGTTCTGACCTTTCTCCTCGGCCATACTCTTAGAAGGAACCCAAGATGGATCTAAGGAAGACTAGACGACAAGGAGATGAAAAAAATGCGTGGGGCCTGCACTCTGATGATTCCAGTTGCCTTGTTTGTCCTTTCCCCTCCTTGCTCCTAGGCTGATATTTAGGTAATAAATAGATCAATCCTCTGGACCCCCAAATGAGTGGTTGAGGCCTCTTTCTCATTAATAAAAGTTGTCAAGTGGGGAGAGAGAACTGTGCTCATCTACATCTGTTAGGTAATAAAATAATTGTAACATGTTTATAGAGAATTTTAGGAACAATTTTAATATAATTTATTGTTATGGGAATACTTACGTTACTAGGGAAATAATGATTGTGCTCTTCATATTAATTCCCCTGCTCTTTAATATAATCATCCTGGCTGTAACTAACATGTATTCTCTTCTGTAAACCTCACAGGAACCCTACACGGTTGCCATTTTCCCCCTGATTTTAGAGATGAGGAAATGGAAGCGTAGAGAGATTGGTTAATTTGCTCCAAGTTTAATGGAGCTTGGTTGCTTTCCGATTTTTTTCCCCCTCCATTTGGCAATTGTTGTATCATTATAGCAGTGGGGAGAGTTTGACTTCAGTCAATAAAATTTAAAATTCCCCCAAAATAATTTAGCAGAGAGCACTCCTGGAAGCGTGGTTTGGCTGTGAGTACAGAAATCCATTTTCTGCAGTCCTCCTGTAGAAGTGATCAGGGTGCCCCGGATGTGGGCCCCTTCAGGAAGGCTACAGGGTCTTTGCAGAATAACAAATGGTGTACACTCAGGGATCGCTTCCTTTCGCTTGCTTACAAATGCAGCGCCCATTATCGTAGAAACAGCGGGACATCTGACAGCTTCGCTTCAGACCTGGAGTGTCCTAGAATGGAGCATTCTTCTTATTCGCTTAGGGGCACGCTAAAAAGATGGGAATGCAGTGAGGCCAGGGCTCTTCTGTGAGGCTGTTGGCCTATCCGTTCTCTTTCACCTAATTTAGATTCTGCCCTCATTTCCAGATTTCTCCAAATTGTCTTTAAACACATCAGCTCACGCTAGGTTCTCTTTAGTCTCGGATAATTGAACGGTGCTTGCTTAGTACCTCTGCAGTTGACTCCCCAGTTGTGGCGGTGATTCTTCCGCAGACCACGGGAAAATGTATAACAAATGTGAGATGAGAGAGCTTTGTCAGGTAGGGAGCACTTTCTCTGGGAAGTTGGAGCCGGGGCTGGGAGCAGTCCCCAGCGCTCACAGGCACACCCCAAGATCTGCCTCCAACACTGTCACTTGGCTGTCTTTGTTCCCCTTCCCAACTCACTTCCTGCCAGGGTTTTGTGACATGTCTCGTGGCAGATCAAATGAGCCCCTGACACCTGATTGCCGAGTGCTGCTTGTTTACAGTTGCTTTCCAAGGACACCGAGACAAGATGGAAAGCTTCACGCGCAGTAATTAAATTTGCATCCGCTCTGTGACAGGACTCAAAGGCGTTTTCTTCCACTCCACAGACGAATCTCATTGTAGAGCTCCTAGTGTCTTTGACCATACAACATCTAACAAGGCAGGACGTGGACAGGTAAACAAGCATTGGCTCAGCCTACCGCCTGCCATTATAATGATGAATATTAGATCAGGTCCCCGATACCCTTTCTTACTTGGCTTTCTACTCTTCATCTACTTGTTTAGCCAGATTTATAACTGGTCTTACACATAAGCGCTGGAGCTTGGAGGTGATTTTTAAACAAAAAATCTTTTTAAAGCCAAACAAGCCTTGCTGAACAATGCGGATTGGTTTAACACCCTTTGGATGGTACATTTCTCACAAATGCTCCTGAATAATTCAGCAAAGCCAAACACAATCTGCTGGTGGTATCTGGTGTTATTCACACTCGCTAATGAATAATTCCCTTTGGCTTTTGTAGAGCAGCTCTCAGGAGTGACTTCTGAGACTCAGATGGGTTATTATTGGGCTATTTGTCAGTGTCCTTGGGGCATTGTGAGCCAAAGTCCAACGTGGCTGCTCACTCCACACACCTTCTGTGGCTCTTCTGGGGACCGCGCAGCTCTTTCCGTCCCAGCTTTTAGCCCCCGAATGTTACCCTGAAAGAGGCAATGTTCCAACAGGATTCAGCTCCACGAGCATGTTATTGAGTCGCTTCCTTCATTGGATTATTCAAATAAAGAAATTTGTTGAGCACTTTACTAGGTACAAGGTATTGAGCACGGCATTATGGGTATCCAGAGGTAAGATGGATTTTCTGTGGTAGGTCCTCAAAGGGAGTGTACGTAGGAGAGGCATGGGATCCCGGAGGGAGGTGCCCAGGGTCTTTTTGTCAGAATGATCTGGTTTCTCATCGTGATCCCAGGTCCGCATGTCAGTGCCCGTTTGCTGTTGATGGTGTTGTGTGATATTGCTTCAGATAAGCCCCAACTTTGACTACTCTTGGAACTGCTTCTGGGGTAAGCCTGATAACAAAGGACCCTGGTGCATTTCTGCGGCACTGACGTCAGGAATGTGCTGTGCTGACCTGGCTTTACTGGCCTGGAGAGCCTGAGGATGGTGCGTGTGGGTGTATTTATGCCTGAGGGGTCTCCATACCAGACCAGAGCATTCATGCCTAATGTGTAATTGAGTTCCGGGAGGCACACCCAGCAGTGCGTGGTGAGGTCGTTTTTGGCATCCGGGTTTATTTCAGCGTTCTCTCTGTTCAACTCCTACGTTTTGCTCTTCTTTCTGAACACACTGGGACGACCACAGTTCGCAGCTTCCTTGCGGTTAGGTGGGGTCATGTGATTAGTTCTGACCAATGAAATGTAAGTGGAAGTGCTGGGTGTCATTTCCTGGTCAAGACATTTAAGAGCTAGTGTGCCACTCGCATCCTTCCCCTTTCCCTACCACAGCGACCTCTGGGGCTCTGTGTTCCAGATGTTGAGGTCTCCATTAAGCTTGGGCCATGAATGTTGTGTGGAGTAGAGCCCATCCCCTCCCCCATTGGCCCATATTGGACAGGAAATTTGAGCAAGAAAGACCTTTGTTGTATTAAGCCCCTGAGATTTGGGAGTTTATTTACAATGTCACCGAGACCATTCTCACTAATACAGAGGGATTATTATAGGGAGAGATGTGTGCGTGTGTGTGTGTGTGTGTGTTATGTAGGGTCTGACATTCAAAAAGATTTCAGCCAGCTTTGCAGAATGCAATATCAACTGGGAATTGAAGGGTAAAACCTAATTTAGGAACAGAAAGAGTTTGTTTAATCAATTGGCAAGGCAAATGTGGGAGAAATAACATTGGCATAAACAGAGTCGTGGAAATAAGTGAAAACGTAGTCAGAAGAGCCAGAATTGAGTTGAGGCCACTATAACTCCTATAAGTCATATTAATGAATTTCAAATTGTATCCAGCGTGTTAATTGTTAAGATTGAACCTGTAATTTTTCTCTTGGTGTTTTGTTTTTACCAGGGGCTGGCCCTTGAGCTCAGAGTGGATTTTACATTTCTAAAAGATTGTAAAAAAAAGAAGGAGAATATTCAGTAGGAGCCTTATGTGGCACACAAAGCCTAAGATATTTACTGTCCTGCCCTTTACAGAAAAAAAAGTTTGCTGTTCCTTCTTTTCTACCCTTACAATCTCCATATACTATTATCAGAAAGTATCACACCCACTGAAATGCAAGTTCCTTGAGAACAGGAACTTAAGGATTGTATTAACTTCTGTCTCTTGCCGCCTAGCGTGGTGCATGCAACATAGTACAAGTTCAGAGAAGGCTTACTTTATTGATCTGCACACAGAACATGGGGGGAAATGAGACTTTTCGGAGGATGAGGGCTGAGAAGAAATCATGGCAGGCAGGTCGGGACGGATAGAAAGTTTCCGCCTCTGTTCACGTGGCTGGTGACAGCTCTGGATTTGTTGAAACCTACTATGTATGGACATTTTTTAACTTTCATATTCATTTTTTATTATCAAATAAATGTCATATTTTGGAAGGTTTTAAAGATATTCACATGTACTCTGGTATCAAAATATCGTTAGAGTCTTCTTCTTAATCTATTTGGTGTGGATGTTTTGTTTCCTCTTTTTCCCAGCTGGCACATTATTTAAAAAACATTCTTTTGCAGCTTTCTGTTGGTTCACTCATTCATTCACTCATTTGCTCACACATAGATACATACCCACAAGAAATGAAAACATGTCCACACAAAAACTTGTACCCAAATGCTTATAGTAGCTTATTCATAATAGCCAAAAATTGGAAACAACCCAAAATGGCCGTCAGCTGATGAATGGATAAGCAAAATGTCATGGAGTCATATGATGGAATAATGCATTGCAATAAAAAGGAATGAAGTACTGATACACGCCACAACATCGGAGAACCTTGACAGCATTATGCTAAGTGAAAGTCAAATGTAAAAGACCACATAGTGTATGAATCCACTTGTATAAAGTGTCTAGAATAGGCAGATCTGTGGAGACAGAAAGCTGATTACTGATTGCCTATGGCTGGGAACGGAATGACGTGGGGATTGAGAGTGACCGCTGATGGACATGGGGGTTTCGTTTGGTGTGATGACAGAGCTCTAAACTTAGGTTGTGGTGATGGTTGCAAAACTCTCTGAGTATACTAAAAACCACTGAATTGTGCATTCTAAATGGGTGAATTTTATGTTACGTGAATTATATTTCAATGAAGACATTATATGCAGCGGACTGCTTGTTTTCTAGTGATGTTGCTGATTATAAATCTTCTTATTCAAGCAACATTCAAGATTGGAATCGCTGATATTTTACCTTCTTGAATTAAAATTTCCTGGAAACAAGATTTGATTCACATTCTGGTTCCCTTTGACCCAGCTATTCTACTTACATGAATTTATTCTATTTTATATGCCAGCACATGTGTACAAAGACATGCACAACAATTTCATTGTGGCACTCTTTGTAGGGGAACACATAAGAAACAATGTACATGTCCCTCAGTAGGGGACACGTTAAAAAAAATAAAGGAAGAGGTAGCCAGTGAACTCCTCTAGTGCTATTGAGAAGAGAATGTTCTCTGTGTACCAATATGACACAATACAATCTTCAGGATATTTAAACAAGCAAGGTGCAGAATACTAGTGTTACTAATATTTGTGGAAAATGTTAGCGTGAAGATGGAATCTCTCTGGAAAGATTCAATAGTACTTACCTCTTTGGGAAGGAAAGTTTGTGTGGGTCAAGTAATGGGAGAGAGATAGCCTTTGGCAGGGTTAGACTTTTTTTTAATACCTTTTTTATTCCATAGCAGCATTATTCATACTAGCCCGGAAGTGGAAACAGCACCAGCGTTCATCAGCTGATGAACAAAATGTGGTATTATATTATATATCCATCTCTTCATGTAAGCAGAATAGCCAATTCAAAGGGAATTTGAATATAAATTTTGTCATTTGGAATTTTAACTCAAGAGGGTATAGTTCATGTTCAACTATTATTGTAAAACAATTTTTTAAGTTGATTTTTGTACTACTGCTCAGCAACCCATCTTGCATCTGTTTGTGCACACCCCTTTTCAATTCGTGTGGAATAATTTAAGACTCATCCCCCTAACCCCAGCCACTAATGATGGAGCAATTACATGGTTCCACCGTGATTTTTACACTGCCCTCCAACCCAGCTGTGTGGTAGCCGTGTATCTGCAGGGCAGGAATGCAGCTTGCAAGGGACACTATCAGGCTGCCCTCCATTATTTTAATGTCTCCTGTAATATAATAAATGAAGTTTATAGTTATAGCAAAAGTAAACCCATTTCCCCCAAGGTATAAAGAGTTTGCAAGTAAAATTCACATAGTCCGATGTGACTTTTTTTTTTTTTTGAAAGAATCCTTCATTGAAGACTTTAAAAACAATCCAGGGATAGGTTTTCAATGTGGGCATTTACTTCATCATTCCCGATAAGGATGAGTAAAGTATGAAAATGTTATAAAATTGATAGCTGCTCCCCCAGGAAGTTACACTTTTTTGTTGTTGGTGTAATTGAAAATATTCTCCCAAATTTTGCATTGGTGTGCATGCTTTGTAACGCTGATCCTGTAACTTACAAAATATTTGCTGGGATTTTTCCTGGTCCTAGGAGGTCCTGCAATTTGGCTGTGGTTTCTGCTTTTTATTATTTGGTGACGCTTTGTTTGTGTCTTTCCTAATTATTGTAAATCCTCCAGTGTGCCCCCATTTCCTTGGTAAGACTGCCACCTTGAGAGGTGAGCAGTTTCTGCTCACAGCCTTTGACACAGTGCCCACTACTGTAATTTAGATGTCTCTTTGACATTGGGCTAAACCTCACCATTTCCACAGCTGGGAAATGTGGGACAAGCAGCTTCCCTTCTTACATGTGAAGCTTTCTGCTGTCCCTTGAAGCTAGGGTTTCCATGCTGTCTTTCCAAGTGCAGGAGGTCTGGCAGCCATGTTTTCATATGAAAGATACTCCACTGTCTTCATGTTCTTGCTGTTTGCTGCCGACTGACCCACAACCAGAGGCTGTGCCTGCTGGAGTTTACCCGTTTGCATGGCAGGGCACCTTGCGTTATGCAATTGATGTCTTCGTTTACTTTTTATATCTTATGTGTATTGTTAGTGACCTGGGTGTGGAAGTGTCCATGACTTAAACCCTGCTGCGAATCCTCTTAGAATCCCTCTTTTGGGTAGGTTCTTTTACAGATTTTACAAGTTTAGGTAGACTATTATTACTACTACTATTATTAAGTGGTACCACTTAACACTGTTAAATCGGTGAATAACCATTTGGTTTCTTTGAGCCAGACTTCCCCATAGTACAGCTGGGGCCTGGTGAAGCCCAGAGAGCTTGTTGGCTTCTTCAAGATTACACAGCTGCTTAATTACAGAGCTGGATCTGTAATTTAGAATTCTAGGTCCAGAGCTTTTTCCGTAAACTAAACTGACATGCTACAAGTTCAAAGGTACCTTGAATTGTAGGCCGAGTCGAGAAATTAATGGTGAATTAAGACCAACAGCACACCGTTAAAATATGACAGTGAACTACTTTGGAGGAAAAAATAATGCTTAAGTGTTTAAAATTTTATTTACCTTCATTATAAATGAAAGGAAGTAACACATCTCCTTGTAAAATATTGCTAATAGTCTTTACATATTCTTCTGGGTACTTCTACAACTTACTGAAAGTATGACAATATTGCTGGCTGTGATTTTCTTTTCGATGTCAGCGTTAGCTAAGACTGAAGAGGAACTCGTACCAGGATAACTGAACAAACACCGTTTCAGCTGGCTGTGGGCACGCCAGAGCCGACATCTTTCCTAGGTAAAGGGCTGACCTGTTACAATTGCTAGCTGGTGTGTACAACATGTGTTAGGAGAAGTAATTATTTTTAGCCGACTGACTATGACCAAGATTAATAGCTCTTGAAAGGGCTGTAATGAAAGGCTGCCCCAACTGGCTTCTACATTATTCTTTATTTACCCTGCTCTCATCCCTGTCACCTTTGGGCATCAGCCAAATGTCATTTATGTGAGATTTGCCCCTTGGATGTGAAAGGCCTCTCTTTCTTAATGATAGGAGGCGATTGGGCTGCAGGGCTGAGGAACTTGGACAGTTGACTTGACCCAGAGGAGAGTCCCTCCAGGCCTATGGGAGTCACAGAAACAGGACACGCACTCCCCAGTGAGAGACCATGAGAATATTCAGCTGAGTGATCCTGATCATGGAAGTGTGCTTGAAGGACTATAGGGAGTAGTTCAAGGGCTCCATTGTCAAGTCCATAGATTTCAGTGGCTCTTCTGTTTGAGGTATTTGCAAGTTTCTTATTTTGAAGAGGGTTTTTTTGACTGACACCATCAACTATTTCTACTTTTATAAAATGTGGCAATCTCCTTGTGGCAGAGATTGCACGTTAACTCCCAAACCCCTTCTTGCCTCCTTCTTTCTTGGATTTTTCCTGGCAGTAGCTACCCAGAATACAGATTTCCCAGCCTCCCCTGCTGCTAGCTGTGGCCATGTGACTCAGTAAGAGAGAGTTTCCTTCAGACAAAGCTGGTGTGCCTCCTTCGCCCTTTTCTTCCAAGGCCCTTTTATCCTGCTGCCTGGAATGTAAAGGCTGTGTTTGGATCCCCAGGGTGAGGGTCAGTCCGGAGGGGCAGCAGAGTGGTGAGCTGGAAGGGGCGTGAGTCTCCAAGGACAAGTGAGAGCCACCCTATCAGCCTGGTTAAGCCACTGTCATTTGGGATTTTCTGTCACTTGCAGCCAAACCTAATCCTAGATAATACACGGGTTCTACACACTGCAGACGAGAAAGATAAATCCCAAGCCCTTAGATTTCCTTCTCATCCTAAATATTCATGTCAAAATTTAAACAGATTTATCATTCTTCCTTCTTTCAGCTCCTACAAATTAAAACAACCTACAGAAAAGATAATGCGTTAATTTATTTAAGAACTAAAGACATGAGAGCTATATTAGTAGCAGCATACCTAAGAGCTAGATGAGCAAAAAGGCTGGAACAGAAAATAACTCATTTAGGAAGACGATGGGCAGGCCGGATCTCAATGGCCTCCTGTAGGAGTTGGGTCAGGGCGCCCTCGCCACCTTCCAGGGGCAGCCAACAGCTGCTTAGATTATTCCAGGGCCTTGGGGATTCAACTTCATCGGCTTTTGTAAGGAATTGGGGAGCTTTTTCAAATTTCAGGTTTCAAATGTCAAATGGATGTAGCGCTTCCGGTTCCCTCGTATGACACCCCTGTTTCTGTTTTGCCTGACTCATTGGCTCTAGGCCATAATGTTTGCACGCGGCCATCCTCCCTCGAATATATCTACATGAGATAACATGTACAATAGTAGCTATAGTGGATTGCACATTATTATGATGAACACAACCCTTTTAAAAGAGATGCTTATTCGTCACGATTTTTGAAACTTTTGAAAGAGAGGAGCAGTTATTTGGTTCACTTGTTCTCATTAGCATTTGTAAAGCGAACCCAGAGAGCGGTTTTCTGTGCAGTGTTTTTCCTTGCTGTTTCTTGCCTTTTAATGTGAAGAACGGCAGGATCTTGTCTTTTGTTCACACAAGTAGAAGTCCATTCAGCTGGCAAACGGAACAGTGTGCTCTTTGTGGATTCAGAGCATTTGGTTTGGTCACACACTAGTTGCTGTTTAACTACAATAAAATTGTGACCAAAGGAGATAAACATTTAAAGGATAAATGACAGGGTAGTTAATCCAAAAGCAGGTTTGGTAGCATTTGTTGTTTTTAGCTAATAGGTGTACAGCCCGGAGTCATGGGGAGGACTTTCAAGGCTGAGTAAAACCTCTGTTTCCAACCAGTAAAAAAAACCATGATGTCACTGGATCTTTTTAATGGCTGATAGTTTTGTGTTTTAAAAAGTCATTCGAACACATCTAAATTGTCTTTGGAAACTTCTAGGAATTTTCCCGATGTGTTTGCTAAGCTTGGCCATGTCATTCATATATATAGATATTGATATATATATATCAAAATATATTGTATCTATCTATATTTGTATTTTATGTATATATTATATCACACACACACACACACACACACACACACACACACACACACACACGCACGGCGCCAAACAAATGTATACACATTTTAAGAAAGGAAAACTGTATTAAAATTGTAATACTTGATATATACCAATAACAAAAGATGAATACAAATCACATTTGACTTCTGCAATTGCAAGAGGTGCTCAAAGTGGTTACCATCAGAGTCCAGGCACTTCTGATCATGGGGAACTACTGCTTGAGCAACGGTGACCCAAGTGTCCACTTGTGTATGTTTTTCTGACACCTCTGATGTGTGTGTGTGTGTGTGTGTGTGTGTATGTGTGTATGTACACCAAGTATATTATCTTAAAAAAGAGCCTTTAGGGCTTTTATAAGTCTATGAATTCTGAACTTGATCCGTCTTTACCCCCATAAAGTGTTATGATTTGCCTGCCCCTTGGTGTTGGTGGAGGAAAAGCATTTTTTGAGAATTTCCTCTCCGTTTTGGGATGCGAAGGACACAGCTCTGTTTTTCTTCCTCTCCTTTCTCTCTTTCCCACCCCCCGCCCTCTTATATAGCTGAAATCTGGGTCTTTGGCTATGACCCTTGAGAAGAGCCCTTGCTGACTGCTGACTATGCTGAGGATACTCAGGTTTTGGAGTGCTGTTTGTGTTCTGAGATATGAAATATACGAGGTTTCACTTGTCTGTTGTTGCTGGGTGCTGGGGTGTATTTTGCCTTATCTTATTGCTTCCTTGAATTATTCAGCCCTTTTCCAAACCAAATCAAAGTATATTTTGCAAATGTCTTTTCCTTTTATGCAGCCATATCTTTTATAACAGGAATCTTAAACTTTGCCTACCTGCAGGGGCCAGATCAGGGTAAGATGATTAATGAAAGCCGCAACTCCATCTCAGTTTAGCGACAGCAGGAGCTGGAGGTACCAGTGGTGAAAAAGAAGTTCATCTGCTGCCTCCAGGGGCCAGCTGGAACTCAGCTTCGCTGTGTGAATGTGTTTGCACATACTTGGATTTTTTGGAAGAAGCTGAAAATGTGGATTTTTATTTGAAAGTTCTTATTTTAAAAAGCTGTCTACTAATTGAAATTTAAAACCCATATGGTCCAAAAATACCATATGTACGTCCTCAGGCTGGAAGCAGCTGAGGGATGGCCCTTGGTGATCTCTGTTATTTAGAGAGGTTCTGGAGCTAATGTAACCAGAGAAGGAGGTATGACCAACCCAGAGAAAAACATGCAGGTTGGCGTTTGGGAATATCTAAAGAAAAGGCCAGGTTGCCATCATATCTGCATACAGCGAGGTCCACCAGTTGACAAACTCTGTTTCTGCACATACAGCTTCCAATCCCATTTGAAATTTGAAGCCTCACTTGAAATTGTGAACTATTGGCAAGGATCATCCAACACTGAGGAATGCCTCCAACAAGAATTGACAGAATCCAAAATAAAAAACAGCAGGAAAGGAACCGAGAGAAGCAGGACACTGCGGAAAGCAGAAGACAAACCTTTAAAACAAACCAAGTATAATTAATATTCTTAGAGGGATGAGGGAAGATTATGAACATGAAACAGGAACAAGCTATTAATAAAAGGGAACATTCACATTGTTAATCTTTTTAATTGTGATAATATATTGTGATTATATTTTTTATAAAAGGTTGTCCTTGTACAAGTATGTTAGAGATACATACCAAAGCATTGCAAGCAAAATATTATGATGTCTGAGGGCCGGCCGAGTGGCTCAGTTGGTTAAGAGCTCGCTCAAGAGTGCGAGTTCTGAGCAACAGCGGTTCAATGCCTGGCCCGAGCTGAGCTGCCAACAGGTGGCAGGGTTGCTCAACTAAAAAAAAAAAAAATATTATGATGTCTGAGGTTTACTTTGCAATAATTCAGAAAAAAGGTAGGATGGAGGAATAGATGAGTTAAGATTAGCAAAAAGGTGAAAGGGATTCAGAAGTTCACATTGCCAGTTATAAAAATAGTCATAAGGATGTACTCTATAGCGCAGGGAATGTAGTCAATAATATTGTAATAACTAGGTATGGCGTCAGATGGTCACCAGACTTACTGGGATGAGCATTTCATAAGTTTTATAAATGTCTAATCACTATGTTGTGTACCTGAAACTAATATTATATGTCAACTGTGATTTAAAAATAAAACGATTAGCAAAATGCTGATAATTGGTGAAGCTATGTAATGAGTACATGAGGGCTTATTGTACACATCTTTCTACTTTTGTGTGTTTGAAAACTTCCATTGTAAAATGTTTTTTAGAAAGGGAACATTTAGAGAACAAGAAGCGTACTTGAATATTAAAAATATAGCAAAAATAGAAATTTCAATAGGACTTGAGTACAAAGTAGAACTCAGAAACTAGAACAAAAAGCGATGGGAAAATAAGAGAGGAAAGATACGAAACTGAAGGACTAGTCCAAGTTGTCCAATATCTAACTCTAGGATTTGTAGAATGTGAACTGAAGTTATCAGAAGAGAAGAAGTTGTCAAAGAAGTAACAAGAGGTAATTTCCTTGATCTAAAAGACATGAGTTGGAAATCCAAAGGGCCCACTGAGTGCCTAGAACAAGGGATGAAAACTGACCCCACTGAGGCACCTCATCATGAAATCATAGAACCCTAAAGAGAAGCTCCTAATAGCTGACAGTCAGCTCGCCTTTCTGCCCTCAGCTGGGTGGGTACTCTGGGGTCCAGACCTCCCTGGGCCAAGTGCTTTTCAGACAGTTAACCGTCTTTTGCTTGGTCAGGGCTGTGCTGGTTGCCTGGTTACTGGGATTGCGGGAAAGAATGTGGGGTTTAAGCCTTGTTCATAGACTTCTAATCAGGTTCCTTGTTTTCAGCTCCATTTGGGAAGTACACCTGTCTTCAGCGGTACCTGGTTCCTGTAACCCCTGAGCCTTTCTGCGGAGGGAGGTGTGCATCAGCCCACTGCTTATTGGTCGCCCCTTCTCCCTGCACCCCTCCCCCGCCAGGAGGCTGCAACTTTTCCTGTGCCCCCCGACATTAGTTAGTGCTTCCTTTTCATCTTCCAAAATGTGGGGCTGCCATCTCTCATCTGCTGTGATATTCTCTCCTTCTCTTTGTCCTTGAAGATGGGTGGGTTTTGTTTGTTTATTTGTTTTGCTTGTTTCATTTTAATTTCTTTAGAGGCATTTCATTTAGGTTTTGGGAGGGAGCTAAGTGCTTGTTTTGTATCCACCATGTTTAACTGGAAGTTAATTTGTTGTGGTAATCATTAATTTTGGTATCTTTTCCTGAAGGTTTATTTGGAAATAAAATTAAGACAACAAAATTTAATATGTAGAAAATAGTTTGTTCCTTAACATCTTCCTTGACTATGGTCACCCAGATTGGCTCGTTTGTACCTTCTCTGAAATACTGAGGCCCTCAAAGACTCCTGCTCAATTTAGCAGTGAATTCTATGCTGTTTTGGGTCTTACTCTAAACACCCAGTGTGTGCCTTGTCACCTAGCTAGATTCTGGAGCCTGCGAACATCAGGTGACGCCTTAGTCTGCTTGTGTATCTCCTGTGGGTCCTGATAGATCTGAGTTCAGCAGATACTTGCTGGTCGAAGTGTACTACTCAAATTTTTATTGCTTTGCTTTCATATGTATTATAAGTGATTCTTTCCCAGTGTCCTCTCAGCCTATTGCTCAGAGATCCCTAGGAAGGAATACGTATAATTGAAGACATTGGGAGGTATATCGTTAAGTTAAAAATGTCATTGGTCTACAGCTTCAAAAGGATTGAACTGAAATGGCGAAATTTTCAGTTGTGTTTAGAGAGAGGAAGAATGGAGATCTGCCTAGCCGTCCAGCCATGGTACTGAGGGAGGGGAAAGCTGGGACTTGGGTCCTGATTTAAATTTCTGTGCATATGCTGTTCACAGTGTGTTTGCTTAATGACTGCTGCCTGTAACCAGGTACTTCCGTTTATTTTAAGCTCCTGTCTTTTGGCATAGGACAGCTTCATTGTTCTGAGTCTGCCTCTCGTATCAGTGACAGTGCTGTCATTTTATCTGAAGTCACCTCTTTTATTAAAGGAACTCTTTAATAGTGCCGTATTCTTTGCTTTTGCATCTCTGTGAATGCGTACTGACCCCTGCTCAGTGTTTAATCAATTATTGAACTTCGGAGAACCTTTGAGAAGCAAGGGCTTTATGTGACTGAGCAGCAGACATGAAAAATGCTGTCCTCCAGAGTATGTAAGAGACAGAAAGAGAGGCTTGATCAGCACAGAGTGAATGATGGTAACACCATGAAATATTTACGCCTGGAGAGCGTGCTGGGGTGGGGAGGAGGGTGTGGGTTTTTGTCATTTTGGGGCGAACCTTATGTCATACAATTCATCCACTCTATGATCTTAAAAGCAAAACAGAAAATGAAAAAGAAAGAGAGAAAGAAAGGAAGGAAGGGAAAAAGAAGAGTATTGATTTGGTGATATTTTGTTGCTGGCAGTAGCTTTTCACAAAAGCAAGGCTCCCTTTGCGGACCTTGCTAAGAGCCAAGTTTGAATCAGTCCATGAATGAGACTAAAAAGTCATGGTTTCTTGCCACTACAGGTTTCAAGTTTCAATTTAATCAACATTTCATGATGTAACATGCCTTAAAAGCCGTCATTTTATCATCCATAAAAATAGAGACTTGACTAGCAAAGAACCAAATAGCCTGACGTTCCTACTGTCACACAAGATTTGCTATTTATTTACTTTTTTTTAGCTGAGCCATCCTGCCACCTGTTGGCAGCTCAGCGGCAGCTCAAAGGCAGATCAGCTCAGGCCGGGCATCGAACCGCTGTTGCTCAAACTCTTGAGCGAGCTCTTGACCAACTGAGCCACTCGGCCGGCCCCGATTTATTTACTTTTTCATGCAGTGCTATTTTAAATTGACGTGTGGCGAATTTATTTAATAGTGATCTACAGAGAAAATTAATATAAGGAAGAGGTGTCTGGATTATGTAGGAAAGGCTTAGAAGAAGATATTTATCTGATTTGGTACATTTAGAGAATTTCTAGTACCTTCCAGTATAGAAAAGGACTCACATAGAACATGCCAGACCAATTGTTTTGCCCCTCTACCCTGCATTTTGTATGAAATTTTTTCTTACACTGATAAACCTTTTAGATGTCGTGATATTATGTAGTATTAGTGAAAATATTATTGATAATAAAGGTTGACAAGAAATAATTAGATATTTTTGATTGCGTTTTACTCATGATTTATGTAAAAAAAAGACATCCCATAGATTGTGTTTGCTTGGGTGGTATTTTAATGTAATGTTTTTCATTGTGCCATTTAGCATTAGGAGAAAGAATAGAATTATATATTAATGAGGAAGCACAGACTGACCAGAGACATTGGCTTGTCAGGGGTCACCTGGCTCTGAGGCCTCTGGGATCTGTCATGAGCTTTATGGATGTTTGATCTGTGTTACACTAAACTAGATTATTTGTCTCCGTGATCACACTGACCTAAATTGACAAGCTTCTGTCAGTTGTAAAGTTAAGGTAATGTTGGAAGGGAAACTTTGGTGAGACTCTCCTTGGCGACTGTAACATCTATAGATTACGAACCAGGGAACTTGGAAGGGAGTTTACAGTGCATAATGCGGGCACATGCTGCATATGAAGAAGTTCATAGGCTAAGGACCCACTGTTGGTGACACGTGATACAGATCTATCCGTGAAAGTATGTATTAGTCCCCAAACTGAAACAGGAGCAATAAGATAATATTGGTGTGTCTTATTTTTGTTGCTAAAATGATGACTTGGAAAGAAATGGGGTCTTAGGGTTTGAATGATGCGGATTTCAGTGCTGCCTCTGCCACTTTCTGGCTTGACTTCTGGCAAGGTCACGGGCCTGACTCTGTTTTCCCCTTTCTAAAAATGGGGCTAAAGATAGCTTACTTTTTAGTACAAAAGCTACTGAGCAGTTAGGACACTCCTCAATGTATGGGAGATACTCGATAAGTATTAGCTCTTTTCTCCTTCCTCTTCAGTTAGACCAAAAAGGTTTTCTCTAGAAGTAAGACTCTCAGAAGCTCGTGACTGATGGAGGGGAGGAGGCATGGAACCAGAAGGGCACTGCGGGCCTGTGGACACCTGCGTGAGACCGCTGGGCGTGTGTGTGTGTGTGTGAGATTGTTGAGCGCACGTGTTGTGTGTGTGTGCGTGTGTGTGTGCGCATGTGTGTGTGCGTGTGATTGCTGAGTGTGTGTGTGTGTGTGTGTGTGTGTGTGTGTGTGTGTGTGTGTGTGTGATTTGAACTTCCGCTGCCATTATTGGCTGCTCAGAATCAGAGTACAGAGCATGTGCAACGTAGAGAATTCATTTTTTCCTGTTTTTGTCTTGAATGTGTCACTGTTTTCGAATGCAAAGTGTTAGAAATGTTTGAGCCCATCTAGGGCACTTCCGAGGTTTACCTGGTTTAAAATTCTGTCTCTGACCATAATACTTTGAGAGAAAATACATTGCTGATACTTTTAGCATGACGGGTATCGATAACAAATTTCTCAGTGCTACCCATGTGTTCATTCCGCAGATATTAACTGAGGCCTATTATGTGCTCAAGGCTGTACCCTGGGGATTCAGGGGTGACTGACAGACCAAGGGCCCTCCTCTCATGGAGGTTAACATTTTGTAAAAAACAAAAACAAACATTTTGTTAGAGAAGAAAGGCAGTAAACAAATAACCAGTATTTAAGGTGATGAATAAATAAGCCCATATTGATAGTAATCAATCAACAGTATGGTATAATAATGACTGAGGGGGGCTACTATAGATAGAGCTGCCTGAGGTAGGTTTTGATGTGAGATTCAAATTGAGGTGCTGATAAGCTTTGCAGGCAGGAGGTCAGTGGCCAGAACTTAAGGAAAAAGAGTCAAAAGGCAGAAGGAATGAAGAAGCCAAGATCACTGTAGGGCCTTGAGGCTGTGGGAAAGGTTTAGGTTTGATTCCTAGCTTGATGGGAACCCATTGGAGGCTTTTAAGATGATGGAGTGACCGCCTCTGGTTTGCGATGTACAGAGATTAATCTGACTGCTGTGTGGGGAATCCTGGAGGGCCCGAATCGAATGAGGGAGAGGCATTAGGAGAGGGGTGCTGATGGCTTGGCCCTGGTGGGGAAGGATGGAGGACCCATTTTAGAGGCAAAGCTGGCGGGGTTTGAAGGAGTTTCTAAAGACAAGAGGAATCAAGGGTAACGTCCACATTTTTAGCTTGCTCCATCTATTGGGTTGTGACAGTTTACTGAGATCAGAAGACCGAGGAAGGAGCAGATTGTGGGTGTGACATCAGGTGTTCTCTGCTGGACATCCTTATGTCTGGTGCCTGTGTGGCATCCAGGGGGCTGTCAGGCTGTTGGGAAGGGAGAATCTGGAGGTCAGGCCAGAGATACCAAACCCATCTATGCTGATGGGTTGACGCCTTGGAATGCCTCTCTTCATGAATTGTTGTTCTTAGGTAACGAATTGTGAGGCCCCAGCTTTCCTGAGCGAACGTGTTTCTCCCTTACCTTTCCTGTCTCGGGGCTGCAGTGCCAGACTGTCTCCAAGCCCCACATACGCCTCCCTTCCAGGCAAAAAGAGGAGATGACACACGGCATGTCCCAGACTTTCCATGACAGACTTGTAAGGAACAAGATAATCTCATTGTTCCTCCTGCTACTTAAAATAAAGGTAATATTGATTTTATAGTAGCAGTTCAGCTCCAGAGGCATGATATTGATTAAGCGTCTGATGAGAATTTGCAGGGTAGCCTTCCAGACCTGCAGCTACAGGGCACGTCCCTGCTGGGTCAGGCTCTGCGCTGACCTCCCCTGTTCTAAGTGGTGTTTTTCTTAGGAATTCTTGGCCCTGTTTAGTCTAGGCACTGTCCACAAGCATTTATTTTACCTGATGGATGGCTCAATCCAGCCTATTACCTTAATCTGACCTTAAAGATGGGAACCCTTTTGTTCGTAGTCAATATGAAGACTGATTTTGACACTGTTTAGAATTATTTTCTTAATAACAGCATTGGGTTTGATGTTGAATCTTTTGCAGTGAAACTTCCTATTAAAATGCTATAATTTGACATTCCTTTTTTTTTTCCCCCCCCCCCCCCCCCCCCCCGAGTGCTACTTTGGAGCAAGGCTCACTTTATGGATTTTTTTTTGTTTTTTAAACAGGAAAGGTACCTCTTTTAAAGGCGCCATTATTAAGTCCATGGGGCCCTTCAATTTTAATGTCACATCAAGGACAGCATTTCCTTGTGGTTGTTGTGAGATGATGCCTTCAACATATTCCATTTATAGGTTAGGTTTCGTAATGCTTACACGTCAGGTTCTAGGATGTTTTGAACAACATAATAACAATCAAGGGATAAATTGTTTCCCAGCCTAAAGTATATGAAGAATCCCCAGAAATCATTAAAAAAACCCAAAAACAACAGTTTCATGTAAAAGGTTTGACTTTCTATTGTAATAAGACCTATATTTTCCCCCTGTGTCTGGCAATTCTAGCTGGATTGTTCATGGGGTGGTTTTAGGATTGGGATGAGTTAGAACAGGATGAGGCACTTAGTATAGTGACCGATACATCGCAAACGCTTGATGGGTTTTAGCTGCTGTTAGCAGCTGTGACATGAACCGCAAACCCTGTTCCTGTCGGCCGCGATACCCAGCACAGGCCTGGGCACACCGCATATTGTTTAGGTGGATGGTCAGCGACTGACTGATGTTTGGTGTTTGGCATTTTCTTCCACACTGGTAGCATCATAGCCGATTTTCTGTCTTCTCTGCAGTGGTCTGAGTACCTGATGTCCTTCCATCCTTTGTCCTTCACGTGGTTACTCTCAAAAGGGGCTACATGAACTTTGACCGTTTCCATATCTGTCTACTCGGTTAGTGGCCAGATAGGGCTCGGGTTTGAAGTTCTTTGCAGTTAGAAGAGATGATAAATGTTAACGTTCCTAGCACAGTACCGGGCCCAGGACAGGTAAAGGCCATCTGACTCAGCCTCGTGACTGCTGGTGAATTCCACCTTTCGAGGTCATGCTGGGAAGTGGGGTGGTGCTTCCTTTTGAGGTTATTTCTTATCCTGGTAGATGATACCAAGCGGGTCTTATGCGTCTTGTCATTTCCCTGGTTATTGCCCATAGGGGCAACTCTGTGTGGCAGGACGTTGGTGGGAAGGATGGGATGGGTAGGCAGCTTCGTAAGTGGAGAAATGGCCTCCGTTTGGCTCATGAGCACAGAGCCATTTCAGGGGTTGTTTATGAGTCATCTAAAATACGCATTTAATCTAGACTTGTGGCCTGCTGGTTGAGGCTGCTGCTTTTTTTTTTTTTTTTATGATCTCAAATGTCTTGTCCATGTCAAAACTTGCCTTGTTTCTTTGTTTACTTTGAATCAGGAAAGTGTTCCCGACCACACTTGGAATCCGTCCTCCAGTGTGCATTCTGTCACATCACCCCCCGGCTATGACCAGTACATGACTGTTTATTTTGGATATCCTCTCCTGAGGTTCAGCTCATTTAACCCACAATGCAGTTAATCCGGGCTGCTTTGGAAAAGTACAGATTTACTCATTAGCTGCTTTCAGAGACATTTGCATTTTCCTCAAAGTGAGGCTGCAATTCCATTGACTTTTGGACCCATTGACCCCGCGTGTGCAGTGGGTGGCTTTGTAAAGGCGGGATTTAGACAGAACCCATCATAACTGTCCTGAGTTAGATCTCTGTAAGGTGATGAACATGTGTGTGACAGACGTGGCGAAGTAGTGCCGAATATTCTGTTATGTCCATTTATTTTGCCTTCTCGTGGATGAGAAAGAAGAACATGAAGCTACTCTGGAATATAAGTTTTGACCTCTTTTCCCCATGTATAGCATATGGACTAAGGCATGGCCGCCACATCTGTACTGCTTGGGCTTGAGTCCTGGCTCTGCCCCTTAAGAGTTGTGTGACTTTGGGCAGGTTACTTGGTGTCTCTGTACCTCAGTTTCATTGTCAAGCGGGGATAATTGTGGTAACTGCCACCAAGGATTGCTGTACGGATCAAATGAGCTAAGTTGTGTCAAGCATTTAAAACCAAACCTGGTACATAGTAACTGCTATACAGTGTCAGCTATTATTTGTATGTATTAGGAATTAGAAATTGCGTAAGTAAAACAATGAAGGTGTAAATCATTCATCAGGGCCCTTTATCTAAGAGACACTACAAGCATTGTGGGTTTATATTAGGGTGGGTTACTACTGTAACAAAAATCATATGAAAATATTGTATAATGTCTTAAAATAATAAAAATGTATTTCTTGCTTATGTAACAGTCGTAAGTAGGTACATAGCTTAGTGGGACGGCTTCCTCCATGCATTCATTTAGTGCTGCAGGTGGAAGGAGTCCTGCCACTTCAGTCACCTAAGGTCACCTTAGGTTATTCATTCCAGCCAGTCAGAAGGGGGAGAGAGCCAGCAGAAATGTGTTTAAGAGTTTTGAATGGGCCAGACCTGGAAGTGGCCCTTGTCACTTCTGTTCACATTCCACTGGCCTGAACTCAGCCGCTACCAGCCTCGGCCACAGGGTTTCTCAGGGGTCTGTAAAAATGAACGAGGCCTGAAAAAAATGTGTTGGCTCCAAGTTTCAAACATAAAATTGCAAAGTTGAAATGAATAAATGTTTAACTAAATGTTTATCAACTGTAGCCTTATATCAGCTCCAGAAGTCGTTACAGTTAGCATTTATACAATGTTATTAGATTTGAAATTCATTTGTAAGTTGCATTTCCTGATTTCTGAAGGTTTCCCAAGCACACCCAGTGATGGCTGGCAGATTATCATCAATCAGCACTGAGTTTTTCAAAGCCAAAGAAATTCAAATGCAAAATTATAAAAATCCACTCAATTTTTTGTATTGCAAAGAGACTTTATAATGTACAATGTGGGTACAATTTAATATGTTTATTCGGGTGTTGAGTGGAGACTTCAAAAGTAGCAGCAATCTTGAAACAGCCCTGTTGCTGACTCTTAGTATACGCAGACACATTTTGGTTGCTTTGAAAACGTGTGTAATGGGGGCAACTAAATACATTTTACATTTTAAGCCCAGAAGTTCCCTTCCTTAGGCTCCTCTTTTTCCCTCTTCCCCTGTCTTAGTTTCTAATAAAGTATTTTCTGCTGTGATATCCAGGGTCGTGAATTACAAGCTGGGTTTTCAGTCTTGGAGACGCGGTGGAGGAAAAGTGCTCTCTTTTTCCACCTGTCATGCTTGAAGGGTAGGGCTTCAGTCATCCCTGGCCTCTGGGACCATGGTTTCCCCTTCTTGGCTTCTTCTTTTCTCCTAAAGTGAGGCAGATATCGTTTCAAAAACCAGTTCTATGATGGATCTTGTCAGGGGTTATTTAGTTACCATAGCTTTTGGTTCTTGTGTTTTTTTGCTCAGCCTTGCCAATTGGAATTTGATTGTTGATTATAAAAGCAAAATGCCCAGAAGAACTCTGAAGGGACTTTGATGGAGGTTGGGGGCGATGGTGTAGACTGTGTTGAAATAGATGGGCACAATAAGAAATGTGGCAGTTGCTTCTGAGCAAGCAGTGCAGGGATCCCCGGAAGTGGAGTGTGGGGAACCTCCAGGGCAGGAAGAGACTGAAGTGGGAGCTAATATTTACTGTTTCTCCTACAGTCACCCCTGCCTTGGTGACTTCATCCTTCTAGTTGCTCAGGCCCAAAATCGTAGAGACATCCCTAACTCTTCTTTCATATTTCTCATCGCGTCTATTAGCAAATTCTGTTGCCACTGTCTTCAAAATATATTTAGAATCCAGCCATGTTTCACCTCCCTTACTTCTCCCATTGGTCTCCAAGCTGCCAGCATCTTTCTTCTGGACCATTGCAGTTTCTTCCGAACTAGTCTTCGTGCTTCTTCCTTTGCCTCTCGTCATGTGCGAGCACCCAAGTGAGTCTGTAAAACAAAAAAAAATTCAGATCATGTCACTCTTCTCCTCAAATATGGTTCCTCAGAAATGTTAAACATAGAGTTACTATGTAATTGAGCAATTTTGCCTCTAGTTACCCAAGAGAAATGAAACTACGTGCCCACACAAACATGGACATGAATGTTTATAGCAGCATTATTCACAATAGCCCCAAAGTGGAAACACCCCACATGTCCATCAAATGCTGAGTGGATAGTCAAACTGTGGCCTAGCCTCACAATGGAATATTAGTTGGCAATAAAAAGGATGAAGTAGTGATATATACCACAACATGGATGGAGTCTGAGAACAGTATGCTAAGTGAGAGAAGACAGTGAGGAAAGGCCACGTATGATATCTTTCCATACCCAGAATACGCAAATCCATGGAGACGGGAGGTAGATTAGTGGTGGCCAGAAGTAGGGGAGAGCGGAGTGAGGAGTGACCACTCACGGATACAGGGGTTCTTTTTGGAGTAGTGCAAATGTTCTGGAATGAAGTTGTGATGATTGCATCACTCTGTGAATATACACTCCGAATTGTATACTTTGAAAGGGCAAATTGTGCGGCATATTAATTATATCTCAAAGCTGCTCTAAAGAAATAAACCAAACCAAACACACTCTCCTGTCTTGCTATCTCATCTGTCCCCCAGCGCGTCTCTGACTTCCCCTCCTGCCCTGCTCCCCGTCCTCCTGTCTGTCCCACCCCTACCTCTCCGTTTGTCCCTCAAGCCAGGCAAGTGCGTCCTGCCTGGGGCTCTTGCATTCTATTCTCTCTTAGAACTTTCTCCCCCAGATACTTGCATGGCTGGCTTCCTCACTTCTCTTAGGTCTCTATTTAAACAGGACGTTCTCAAGAGGCTTTCTCTGACTACCCTAAAACAACACTCTCCATACAGTGCCTGCTGGCGATCCCTGTTCCCTTTCCCCTGTTTATTTTTCTCTGTCACGTACCCTCATCCGACATCCTATGTGTTTTCTGTCTGCCTTCCCCCTTAGAGTGTAAACTCACTGGGGCTGTGACTCTGTCTGTGGCCATCTAGGCCAGAGCTCTTTCCCGAGACCATTAGCATGAGACAGACATGGGTTTCCGTGGCACTGGTGCCGTTTGGGGAACACGCTGTATTTGTGTGGAGTGTTCAGGGTACTTATCTGATGCAATGTTAGAAATCAGCAGCTTGGGAATAGCCTCTTTGGGAAAAGTAATTTTAGTGCAAAGGGTGGAATGGAACTTCTCAAAGTTACTGTCAGAAAGCTCTTGCTGTAGATTGGTAAGTTTTCCACTTTATTTTTTTAACCACTTGCGTGATGCTGATACGTTATGGACGCTTTTCCAGTTTTCAGAATATGTGTCTGGATTCAAAGCCTTGACTTCTGCTTAGCCTTCATTTACCACCCCTCTGCTCTCTTTTTCTACCTGGGACGTTCTTGAGGTTTAGTTTTGGAGACGTTTTTCTGCCAGCAGATGACTGGCAAAATAAAATATATTTCTGGAAAACAACTGATTAGTCCTAGCCTTTGATTTCGTGTTAGAGGACTTTATGTTGAGATATACCTGTTTTGTGGCTATTGAGGAATTCAGAGGTGGGGATAAAAGAAAATATATGTATGCTTTCAACAGCAAGTACTGAGTTTGAGGAGCCCCTCCAAATTCCCTTTCTTCTACCCGGTTCCTTTTCCGACCTCCCAGTGAAAGATCTGCTCAGTTGCCCTAACTCTGTAAGTTACAAGGTGCCCGTCGCTAGGTGGCACTGAAGCATCATTTTCGGCCCTCGGGAGCCACAGACCACTTTTGTTATCTTGCTCCAGCTGACTGGATTTCTAGGTGTCAGGGAAATTGTTTTATTGGTAGAGGGCATAGTGTAATATATTCATGTCCACCCTAGGCAGCCATTTAATGCCCTGAGACATGCCCCTTTTGTGGCCATGGCCTGTTAACTGTGCTTATTTGGTGTAATAATTAGCAGAATTTCTCACTAACAGGGGTACTTACCAACACCTCACATCTTCACTGCGCTTTGGTACGTGATGGATTGTACATTCTGGGGAAAAAGTTGGGAAGGTCAAAGCTTAACCTCTGTCCAACAGGGCTACTTTCTGCACATTTGCTCAGAGAGGGTTTATATTAACTTGCTCTCCAGCTTCTTCACACTGGAGTGTGTGTGATACACACATATTTGAGCTTTTATGTAATGGCCTGGTGAAGGTGGGTAAACACAACGCTGTTAATTTTCCAACTCTCAGAATGATAGAAAAGTAAATGAGTAGCTGCCTAAAGAATCGGATGACACTTGCTGCTCGGCCTGTGTGTGTTGGAAGCGTGTCCCAGGAACAGTATGGGCCTGCCACGGGCACCGCATTTTAGGTTAAAATTGGAGAAGAAAACTACACATGGAATTTTTATTTTTTCCGTGGTTGTCAGTTAGGCCCCATTTAATTCCTTGTGGTTTTACAAGCCCTCTCAGGCTCCTAATATTTCTACACCAACAATTTTAACGTCGACTGTATAATATGGGTGGAGTTAATTGACAGAAGCCCAAACGGGAAAATAGATTTAAAGCAAGAAACACTTTAGTTGGACCACTAACTTACCCTCTGTGACCTTAGGCCAATTGTTTACGTTCTCTGCACTTGCGTTCTCTCATTTCTTAAAATTGAGATTATGATACACCACCCTGTGAGTTTCCCATGCTAGGCCCAATGAAATGAAAACTCTTCAAAATGCCTTTGCTCCTATTCAAACCTCCAGATGAATGGAAGATGTTAAAATTACTTAAGAAAACTAAGAAGATTTTTCTTTGTTAATTCAAGATGAGTTGTGGAAATTTTGTTTCCAAGTTTTAGTTTCTATTCTTTTAACTATGTATCAAGTCTTTTCACTTGGTTTTTCTGTCTTTGTTTAAACCCACATGTTTTTCTGGATTCAGTTGCAGGAAACAGACTATGTAAGGCAGGGAAATAGATTCTTAGGAAGTCGCTGGGAGGACCCAGGAAATGGCCTCAGCTCTGAACCCCTGAGAAGTGGGCTTGTGAAACGATACACTGACTGGCTTGCCAGGTGGGCTGCTAACCCAGCACTCAAGAAGGCCCGGAATTAGGAAGCCATTACTAGACGGTTGATTTTTCAGAGTGTGTTGCTGTAGCTGGAATAGAAAGGTATCACCATTATAACTGGCATTTGGTTACCTCAAAGCTAATCGCCAGACCCTGGGATGTCGTTGCATCAATCTTCAGTGTTTCCATGACTATGTTACCTACAGAAAAGGTCAAAACAGCACTAAGATGGCCTCCATTTTATTTTTACTTTCTAAATCTCACATGGGGCCATTTAACTGGTAGAGCCTTGTTCTCATCCAGAACCCTAGCTGCAGAGGGGTCTGAGAAATCTAATTTTAAACTCTCCATCCTTTGGAGCACAGGAAAGCACAGGAAGAGATTAGAAGGATGCTGAGTGCCAGTCCATTACATCCACCCCTCTCTCTCAGGATGTTTAAAATGGCACATCATAACCTGCAGTTCAGCCTTTCATTGACCTCCCAGCACAGCAAAAGCTTAGCAGACCCTCAGTAGACGTGTTGGTAATGACCCTGATGACTTTATTTCTGTGTATGGGCCCACTTTTTTTTTTTTTTTTTTTTGTACAGTCTTGGCCCCATATTAGATTCCAGATCTATCTCCCCCAGTGCAGGTCTTGATTCTTGTCCATTTGCATTGCCATCTCCATGTCTGTGTGGGCTTCTCAGGGGTCTCCTTATCTGGTTCTCTGGACTCTAGTCTTGGTGTCTTTGAACTCAGCCATGTTATTAATAGATGAATGTTTAAAAAAACAAAACAGCAAATACAATAACATACTTCCATTGTGTTCCCGTTGTTCTCAGAAGCCTCTGGTGGCCCCTCTTTAGATTCAGGATAGAATCTACGCTACTTAGCTTAACTCTTAAGAGCTTCCGTAATCCAGGTCCAGTTCACCATTCTGGCATTTTCTTCCATTTGCCCCCCCCACGCTGTGGAAACTGAATTTTTGCCAGAAAGGCTAATCCCTGCTGTCTGAGAGTGGCTTGTTCTTCCCTAATTGTTGCGCTTTACTACCCCTTACTACCTGTTTGATTTTCTGCTTTCTTCTTCCATTTACTCACGCCGTCGGCCACGTTGGGCCATAGGTTTCTTCTCCTTTCTTCACACTTCTATAGCACTGTTTACTCGAGCATTTTTTTTTATTACCTGTATTGTTAGTTTTCTTTTTATGACTGCACACACTCTTTTTTCATGTAGACAGTATAAATATTTGTTATGGATTTGATTGACTTGTTGATTCTTCATGGTTTAGACATCGACTTGCTTGGGAGAAAGGGGGTGGTGGGGGGGTCAGTGTGGGGGCTGAAGCAATACTCTAGCTGTGTGATTTTTGTCCTTTTGATTTCTGGTGAAAGGACAAATTAACTATTTGCTTTGAGCGAGCTAATGCTGTGTTTTGTGGATTTAGTGTTTGAAAAGGGCCCTTGGCTGGGAACCCCTGGAGTTGAGCCCCTTATCCCTGTTTGCCGGGCTGGATGAGCCCCACGCCTGCACCACCGCATAGCAGTTTGCCTAAGAGGGGGTTGTGAAATAGCAATGGAATTTGTCTGTGGTTTCTTGCCAGAGAGGAGGAAGAAGAAAGGATTCTGATTAAATCAGACATGCAAATTAGCCAGGCCCATGGGCCTTAAGTCAATTACACAATAGAGTCCAAAGAAATTCAGTTTGTCTTTCTGCTTTCCGTTTGTGCAGGGTGTGTGTGTGAAAAAGGCAGCTATTATGTATTTGCTTTGGGCCGAAATTCTCAACGTATTGGCTTCAGGATCCTTTTACACTTACATTGCTAAAAATTATGGAGGACCCCAAAAAGCTTTTGTTGATACGGGCCGCATCTATTTTGCTATTATATGGGCTCTATCTAAATTGATATTTACCCTATTAGTTGAGGACCAAAGTTGAGGAATTTAAAAATATTCATTAAGCCATTTAAAAGTATCCAAACAATCCACCACATGTTAACGTAAGTCATATTTTTGTGAAAGTATTTCCAATACAAAAAACTTAGCAAGGAGCGTGGCGTTGTTTTACATTTCTGCAGATGTCTAATGTCTAGCCTACTAGATTCTGATGCCTACTATGTATGGCATTCAGTTGTTGCAATATGTTGGTTTGGTTGAAGTATCTGAACAAAATCCAGCCTTACATGGACACTGATGAAAAAGGAGAGTATTTTCATTGATTCTTCAGCTATTAAATGGGAGCCTTCTTTGATATTATACCAAAATTCAACAAAGCACAGCGTTTCGTAAAGGCCCAGTTGCAGGGTAGAGTCTGAAACTGTATCAATGATCTTTTCCGAGTCTCTTATATTATTGGAAAAATATTAGTTCACTGAGTTAGGCAGATCTTCCAAATGTTGACACATTGCATTATACAGTGTCAAACATCATATTCGTTAATAGCACTGCTGATCTTATCAGAAAAGTCTTGAACTATTAGGAAGCTGTCCAGTGCAAGATGGCAAACATAAATTTTCCGACTTTCTAAATCTTTGCTTGTAAGCCCAAGTTTTGTCATTGGCGGCAAATGTGGTCAGTTGAAGTGACAGGCGGCTCACTGCATTAATTTTTGAGAACGTGCCTGCCAGATACCAAAGTATGATTAATCATGCTTGTCTGTCAGTCATTTTCTCAAGTACAAATGGTGTTCCGTGAAAAAAGTGGCTAGTTCAGTCCACAGCTCAAATCACACAAGTGCTCGCCTTCAAGACAGCCATTCTGCTCTGATCTTTATCAGAAGCACTTTGTGTATACTTCCCATTTTGTCACACAGAATGGTGAAAAGACAGCTACTCAACAGTCAAGATTTAATACAATTAATAATTTTTTTCTGCTTCATCAAGGACCCTTTTTTCTTTTTTCTCTTTTTACTGGAATGCAGGGTGTGAAGAATGCAGTGACTCCTAGTGTAGCAAGGTACCAAGGCACCTGCCATTTTACCCACTGTTCTTTTGAACCATCAGTCCAAATGTCATCACAGTGAAAACAGCAAGTAATAGTATAATATTAGCATGAAAATAGTATAGATCTTGTGGGGTCTTTGCTGAACCACTGTGCTAGAGCAATTAGGAAGATATGACTAGTTAAAAATGAAAAGAATTGGAAGAAGAGTTTTATTGGTTCTATCTTCAAGGCTAATTTCCTCTTCGCTCTACAACTGAGTGAGGCCGCCAGGGGAGAATTTCTGTCCTATTCTGCACTTGCTCTCAGCTGAGCGTCTGATTCCTGGGGCTGGATAGTTTTTGCTTTTGGTGATTATTAGATGTTGAAATTAGATCAGTTGATTGTGGTGGTGGGTTTTTTTTATTTTTTGGTTTTTTTTTTTTTTGGTTAGAAAAAACATGAATGATGAGTGCTATTTGTGCGATGGCTGAGCTCACCATAGGATCACCTGTTTGGGACATTTGTGAGGGAAGGCTTCTCAAAAAAGAACCTGTTTTGGGCAATGTGTGAAAACCATTTCAGTCCGTTGGCCTCCTTTACAAGCTTCTGATTGTTTTATTAGTTCGTTTGCTTATTTATTTATTGTTTCTGTGTTTAAAAGGCTATCTCCCTGTCTCTTGAATCACCGTCAGGCTGTCCGATCTCCCCAAGAGCATCATCCTTCTCTGGTGTGAATTTAGCTTGGACTCGAGGCAGCAATTAACTGATCGTGTAATAGAAGAATCCCAATTTTCCAGTTTCTTTTTTTCTTTTTCTTTTCTTTTTTTTTTTTTTTAACTTCTTGGGTGGTTGGGGCACATTATTGAAACAATTATTACATTTACTCAAGAGTTTGTCTTTTCTATTAAAAAAAAATTCCATCCAAGTGCCTCACGGTGAGGAGGAGGAGGCTCTGAAACCCGAGCCTCCTCTTAACTGGCCTTTGTTGTTGAAGAAGACTGATCCCTTTGTGTCTCAGCTTGGCACACAGAACCGGTTTTAATTTAACAGTCCAGCTCCTTTAATAGATCAATTCTCCATTGTGTTTTGAATTTGGTGCATTCCCAGTTTACTCTCTAAGCCGTGGGCTCCTTTGGAGGAATTGGGGCGGGGGTGTCAGACAGGCTTAGTCGTTTTGGGTATGATTTATAGTTTTATCCCAGGCTTCGTATTAATTAATGTTAGACAGGGGAAAGTCATTACCATCTATAAGTGCCTGTTCTGTGTCAGATACTTGACGTGGTGTTCTGTCCAGCCTTATCTAATCCTCATGGTGACTCTGATGTGTCCCTCCCTGGGTACTTGTCTCCACCTCTGCGTGACTACTGCATGGGCCAAGCCACCATTATCTCTTGGGGGGAATCTCTGCACCCCCAAAATTCGTCTCCCTGCTTCAACTTTTCACAGACCCCTCCACCTCATAATTCATTCTCTGCACGTCAGGTAGACTCATATTTTAAAAAGGTCAGTCAACACATTTTTGTGTGTCACCTCCCTACCTAAGGCCCTTCCGTGACTGCATCGCACACAGAATGAAATCTCAGGCCCGCACCTCCTGCTCCACCTGAGAACTCACCTGCCACCTCACTCAGCTTGTCCACCGGGCTCCAGACCTGCTGGCCTTCTTGCTGTCCCTGAAAGCCACCAGGCAGGTTCTGCCAAAGGGCCTGTGTACCAGCTGAGCTTCGTGCTTGGAGCTCTCCCTAGATCGCGACCCCAGGTCTGGCTTGTCCTTGGGGTTTGAGTCTTTCTTTCTCGGTGCAGCTTTCCTGACCAGGCAGGTTGTAGCAGCCTTCCTCGATTGTATCATAACTTTTAGTTTCATTAAGTCACTCAATGCCGTGTGGAGCGAGGGTCTGTTGTCAGATTGTCTGGGTTTCAACCTGGGCCCTGTGACTTACTAGCTGTGTGACTTTGGGCAAGTTACTTAACCTTTCTGGACTTTTAGTTTTCTCCTCTAGAAAATGGATCTAATACTATTTTATCCCTCCATTGTGAGAATTAAATAAGTTAATACTTATCTCTTACAGTACTTTCTGACACATTAAATATATTGAAGAACTGTTAGCTATTATATTTTAAGGTGCTTAGTATTATTAAAATAATTTTATTTTTTTCTTATTTATATGACTCCTACTCTCTTCCACCTAGAATATAATAAGCTTTATGAAGGAAGGAACCTTCTCCGTCACATTCACAAATGGACCCCTGCAGCCTAGAACAGTGCTTGACATACGTAGGCACTTGCTAAAAAATTGTTCAGTATTAAAATATGAAGTATCCCTATTTTGGAAATTGTGTAATCAGGGTTCAGAGAGGTAAAGTCACTTACCCAGGGTTACACAGCTACTAAACCGTGGTCCTGGGGTTTGGATTGAATCCCTATTCCAAAGTCCCGTGTACTTTCCATTCAGCACAACGCGTTAGTGGCGGCTCTTCACTTCAGATTCTGTCCTGATTGACGCATGACTTTCAGGTTGCCTTTTTATATAAATCCCGATGTGACTGATGACATAGAAACAGCCGTGTGTGTGTGTGAGTATAAGGGTCCAGGCCAAGACTTAGGCCCAGAGGAAAGTTCAGAAACTGAGATGGACAGAAACCCACCAAATTCGAGCGGTGGAATAGGCGTTCCCCCGACTCCTGCCTGGGGTCGGGCTGCGCAAAGGAGGTCCATGTGGTTGGACTTCTGATGGCAAGGATCCCGGAAGTCATCACCCCTCGTTTGGGCCGGTGGACTTCTCCTGTCCTCTCATTCTCGTGGCGTGGAGGCAGAAGTTGAGAAATTGAAATGCTGGCTCTTGCAGCTTCTGGGAAACAGTGGGCTAGAATCTGCCTTGGCTGTGGACAGCACACGATCGTGGTCCTTGCTCCGCGGGGGCCTCACTGACTCTATAATTTAAGCAGCCCGCCCCCCCTTGTTTGGTAAGCTCTGAAAACTGTATGAGGGTACGTGACACAGAGGAGTAAATACAAACTTGGGAGGTTGGCAGATCAGGGTTGAGTTTCTGCTGTGCCCCTTCCTGGCTGTGTCTGGGCACTTAGCTTCTTTAAACCTGTTTACTTAGTTATATTATGGGGGTTTGTATAAAAGATAGAAGAGAGACCTTGACCAGAGGGTCTTGTGGAGTGTCTCCAGTTTGGATCACTGACCCTTCTGAGAATTTAATAAAAGCTGTAGCTCCTCTCCCCAGAAACATGCCCATATACTCAGATTTTGGGGTTTAATTTTGTGGGATTCATGGAGCCTCTGACACCCGGGTTAAGAATCACTGCGTTGGACCAGGGTCCTTATGGGAAGAGCCTTTGTGTGTGTGTGGTGTTTTGCTTTGTTTTTTGGAAGTACGCTAGTGCTTGCCTTCCTGCAGTCTCTTATTAATGTTTGTTAAATGAGGGAATTAACTAATTTCTGCATTCCTTAATCACCTTGAACTTGATATTTGGTTTCCTTTGCCCCAGGGCCCGTGGGACAGTGCCAGCTCATTCCTGAGGCTGGACATGCCGTTGCACCGCGGCGATACATATCTGAGCCTGTGGTTTTGTCTTAGGCAAACTGTAGAGGTGGACTCATGAAATGCTCGGAACATATTTTCGCTTTATAATAATGTGTAAGTGTCAAGAGCCAGCCCTTGAGGGATGGGACCGCGGAGGATGTGGACACCAGACCAGGCCTAGCCCTCATGGTGTGCGGAAGTTGGCCGATGCGTCTTGGCTAAGAGAATATAAAAATCTTAGGGCTGGAAAGCCTTAGAGAGCATTGAATGTCATTCCTCCGGATCGATTAAGTGATTTGCCCAAGGTCACTCAACTGGTACGGTGGCAGAGTTCGGGGCGTGAAACTCTCAACCTGTACCCCCGTCTCCCCCTCAAATCAAGTGAATATTCTTCAGCTCCTCAGGGAGCTGTGACTTCTGCTGACTTCTGTGTGGCTTCACAACCTTTGAGACTAAATGCAGCCATTTTAATGCTGAATACCATTGGTGTCTGAAATTGGCTTCTTTCTTTATGAATGTTTGTTCCTCTCTCTTCCTCCATCCTCCCGAAGTGCGAGCCCCCCATGGACAGGAATCTTGCCTGTCTTCCTCACGTCGGTATCCGTAGAGCCTTACACATAGTAGGTGTATAATAAGTTTTGGCCGAAGGAATGACCGAGGAGGAGTTTTCCTGGCAGCTCTCTTTAATGGTGTCAGAAGAGTTGGGATTTCGGCTCCTTTTTATCAGTAATGTAGCAAACGCTGATTGAACCTACTGTACATCAGACACGATACCAGGCACAGACGTGAACGTGAGAGGGTGCCTAGCTTCAGGAAGTCATTGCCTAAATACAAAAACAGGGAGATCAAGAGCTGCAGACCGAACTTGGCCTGCAGTCCTTTTCCTTTCACTTGCATGCGTGCTGAATTACTTCCTCTGCCTTTTCCTCGCTGCTTTGCTCCTGTAACTGCCTGGCTTTCTGATGGTGCTGGAGTTCAGGTTCTAGGTTCTTCGATCAGTGGTTTCTAAATATGGTTTGTTATCACCCCAGGGGCTTTAGAAATGATGTGCCCACCGGCATCCAGGCCCCACTCCTGGAGATTTGGAATCAGTAGGGCTGGGGTGGGCCACTGGGAGCTGTACTGAAAAACAGTAACTCCAGAAACCCCACAGGCATGTAGGCAGGTGTCATGAGCAGCCGGATGGCTCCCCTGCACTGAGCATGAGTACTTGCCAGGTGAGTACTTGGTCTTACCACCTGGACCCGACTGTCTGCATTAATAGCATCTTCCTCTTCCTCAGAGATTTTTATGTTCTTTTCAGTCCTTGTTTCTGTTCCAGGGAGCTCTGCAAATTCAAATCGTGTGTTTGCGGTCTGTATACTTACACCCTGAAAACTCCTTGAAGTCACGTAGATAAATGAACGTGAAACATCAAATAAATAACCCCTGCGCTGGTAAGAGCCTCTGTTGTTGGCTCCTCTAGTATCTTTTCCTGTGTGGGGGCAGCTCTCTGACTAGATTCAGCATGTAAATTGAGTATGGGGCGCTTATGTGGTGACTCGTGAGAGTGAGTGATTTTTGTGGAGCCTGGGATACGGCTCTGCGGTTTCCCAGGATCCTTCTTCCTTGACTCGGCAGACAGACAGGCATATCTCAGCAGACCTGAAAATAGGTGAGCTGTCAAGGTGTTGGCAGTGATAGGCTCCTCGGGGTGGGACTCAGGGCACCCTACCAGCAAAAAGGAGAGGAGGCTTAAATGATTTCACATTTGGGCTTTACTTCTTATAATTGCTTGAAGTGCTCAATTGGGTGTGACAAATCTAACGGGTAATTGCCAAGTAGGTTTCATTACCAGCCGTTGACTAGATAAATGATGGTCCTTATGTTAAAAAACAAAACCAAACAAAAGGAAAAAAAAAAGACTGTATTGGGCATTAGAATTCAGATGTCACAGATACGTTCACATATTCAAACTTTCAAAACTGTGTCTGTTAACTCAGTTCAGTTACCTCTGTCAAGGTCGGGGGTGCAGAGCAGGGGGACGTGGGGAGGTGACGTGGTTTATAAGAAACTGTAAAAGAGGTTAGGATTGGTAAGCCAAGCCCTGTCTGATAGGAGTGGTGCTTAGTAAGTAGCCTCCGGACAATACTTGGCTCTAAATATCTGTGTCGGAACTATGATTTTTGACATTGTCGTACACTATTTATTACTTCTCTGTGCGTGACCGGTCTCAATAGATTTCATGCATTAGTCACTTGTTTGGTTTAATGAAAATATTTTTACCAGTCATACTGGCACACAGCAGTACAGCTTGCGAGTCACATCACTGCAGGGTTTCATTCACTCGATAAGTATTTGTTGAGTGCCTGCTGGGTACTGGGGACTCAGTGGCAGACAGGGCAGGATGGCAGCACCTGAGGAAAGTAATTTGGCCTCATTGGTTTCATACTTCATCCTAGAAACGAGAGCAATGCCTTGCACAAAATTGACACGAAATAATTACCGAATGCAAGAAGTAAGGAAGATATACTTGATCTCTGCTTTCGTGGAGTTTAGTCTAGCGGGAGAGACAGGCAAAAACCAAGTCCAAATAAATAAACAGGATATGCGATAGACAGTGCCTGGCGTGGGAGTCCTGTTTCCGCTAGGATGGCCAGGGTCGGGCTGGTTTGGCAATGGGTCGATGCGAAAGAGACAGTCTCGCAAAGCTGGAGTGGAAAATGAAGGAACAGAAAGAACATGACTGAGGGGAATGATGGGAGACTCGGAGAGGCAGGCGACGCTGGGCCGTGATAAGGGGTTTGGATTTTCTTCTGTGTGCAGTGGGGACCCATTAAAAAGGTAGAAGCTTTCAAGCAAGGGGATGACACAGTCCAACCTACCTTTTTAAAAGAGGTTGTTCTGACTTCCTATAGAGAATAGATCATAGGAGGGGACTGGAAGACCAGGAGGACGCTGTTGGACTGTGGCAGGTGAGAGGTGACGGTGGCTCGCGCCAAGCAGGCAGCAGTGGAGATGGAGAGAAGCGGGTGGACTTGTAATGTATTTTGGGACAGACAGACTTGTTCAGAGGTCTCAGAGCTGCACGAGAAAGTTCACACACACACACACACACACACACACACACACACACACACACACGGCCTCTCCCCATCCATTTCAGGATGAATCTTCGTTAAAAAGTGTTGGATTATGAGATTATTTTCCCATAAATGAGAAAATGACTGTTTTTGAAGTACAGAGAGTACAAGGAGAGACGAGCTGTGTGTGCTGCTCAGGGTGGCGCCCTGCTACGGCTCCGTGGCTCGCAGCAGTTTTGACAGTGTGTATTTAAGGCAGAATGGCAACACACGCTGTGTATCTTTTGGCACATCAGGCCGTAATGAAAATAAAGTCAGAAAATTCAACGCTGGCTCTTGAAGGAAATAGGATTCAGAAGAGATTATCTCAAATCTAGTTTATAAGATAATGTGCTTTCTTATAAACACACACATCAGTTATGCATTTAGAATGTCTGCTTTATTATTCTGGATTCTTTTTCTGGCTGCTGTGAGTTCAGTGATCCACTTGGATAGTCTCTGTTACTGTGAAGTTTTAATGGGTAACAGCCAGAAACGGAGTGGGCGAATATAAAAATAAAAGCAAACCGAAATGCTCATCTCTGGTGCTCTGAAACCCTTAACTTGAAGCCAGCCATTGCCGACCTAATGTGGGAACAAGACGGCTGGGAGGCCACCTGGGACTGGGACACCGGTTGTTTAGAAACATCTTTCTCCTAAAAAGCCTACACCTTCCATTTCCAGGGTGGCAGCATTTCCTTTCAACCTGCGTGTCTTGTGGAAACGCTTGCTACCTGTACCATCACCTTCTGGATCAAAGGGCAAAGGCAGGTGAAAACAGCTCTAGTGTCGTTAGAAGAGGCCAATGCAACCGGTATTTGCTAGTTCGTCTTGATTTTGGTAGTCACTCGCACACACCCTGGAAGTAACCCAGGTAGAGGCCATCGGCTACTATGCATTTTATATGTAAGGAAACTGAAGGTTGGCCTGACAATCATTGAGTATAGATGTGCTTGTTGGCCCAAGAAAAATTGGGCAACTATAATTTAAAAAAAAAATTTAAAAAAAATTAAACTTTCCTTTGTGTTAGGTTTCAGAGGAATTGTCAGTAGGAGACCCCCTGATTGTTCATTTCAGTCTGACTCAAATAATTTCAGCAGATTATATGTGAGACCTAATGTTGAACAGAAAGGGGAATGACGTTGGTAAGAATGGATGAGATGCATGCTATGTTGGCAGGTGAACGTTTTCTGTAAGCTTTTGAGCCCCTCCCCCGTTCCTATTTTTATCTCATCTGCACATCTGGCATATTCAACTCATCATAGAAACAGCTTTCATCTTAGACTGTGCGGCGTGTCTCTAGCAGACTAGGTGAGGCAAGTGAAATTATAATTAAGTCAAGCCAAAAACTATAACATCGGAGAGAAGGCCAGTGAGTTGGGACTCCGTGGTGAGGGGTGGGGTCCAGCCCAGCCCAGGACACTGACAGAGCAAACGCAGGGACGTGTTACGCTGATTCCACGTGATGGGGTGATTCCAGGGCTGACCGCTGTGCTTCCTGTGCCACTCAAGCCTCCCTCCTTCACCTACCCATGCATCGTGGCTGTTCAGAAACGCCATGCTTTTGTTCAGGATTGGTGTGAAGGTCCTCAGGAAGCAAGACGGGCCGCATTTCTTTCCTATCAAACGATGCTCTGTCAGCATTGATAGGATATATGCACTGAATTAGGAGTAAACTGTACAGACGCTTCAGGTTCAGAAATTATAATCTGATGGGTCTTCTTCAGGTTTAAGCCTTAACTAAAGTTTGGAAATGCTTTCTCTCTCATCTTTGCTCTTTCTTTCCTCTTGACCGCTTAACTCTTTTCCCTTCTTTGTCTCCGTGTTGTTCTGCTTTTGATACAAAATTCACCTTATTCGTGTTCGGCTTCTATCTCTATTTCCCTGTCTTCTTGGAAAATACTTGGAACCGGATGCTTCTTTAGTCCCCTGGGTGCAGCCACCTCCTGGGAAGGAGGGAGGCCTGGGGACGTGTCTCACTTGGACGTACACTGTGCTCTATCGTTGAGTGTGTAAGTGAGCTGTATTTTCCCATTGAAGCATATTGTGTAAGTAACAAGAACCAGGTGTTCGAATACATTAATCACATGCCAAATTTCATTTTGGAAATGAACTATTGTATTTTAGTCTAAGACCGTAGTACATTGGTAAAGCTGTAATATATTGCAGTGATGAAAGCTTTATAAAACTTGTTATAGCCATGCACCTTAAAATTATTTATTATTACCTGTGTTCTGTGCCTGAGTTTGTATATGCTCATTTAGGTCCGTACAAATGTATGAGTATGTATATGTTCATTTACATACAGACGGATATAAAGGTATTATCTGGGCAGGTACTTGGTTTGCCAGATTTTAGCCTGAATTGAATCTTATGGGTGAGAGAGGTCCTGGAAGTGGCACCATTGGCAGGACCCATGTAGGATCTAACCAGCAGGCACAGCGGTGGGGATCTGCACCATGAGCTAGGGATTGAACACACTCAGAGGACACAGGCTAAAGCCTTTTATTCCCTAATGAGCTAGGTGGCTCTCCAAAAGCAGCAAGTCCTACTTGTCCTGTCAGAGAGCTGTCACGGAGCCCTACGACTCCGTGGTTTAAACTTCACGGGAGTAAGACTCTGTGCCCCCTCAGCCTAGAAAAACTCTACTCTGCTCTTGGAATGTGATGAAAGCTTCCTCACTTTGAAGCTAAGAAGACTCTCATTTCTGATTAGGCAGTTGTTAACATTTTTTTCTGGTCTAATTCCACGATGCCAAAAAATCATACATGGTCGCTCTACTTGGAGAACGGTATGTGTCCTCAGACACTTGAGGTCATATCCACTTTAGAACTCATGTCAACTGCGTGTGCGTGTTTTTGGTCTGTTCTCCCCAGACTTCCTGAACTTTGATTCCTTCAGATTCTCCATCTTTTTCTTGCATTTCGACTTTCACACATAATGTTTATAATGTTTATAGTGTATGGAATGCTTTTTTTTTAATTGTGGTAAAATACACATAACATAAAATTTACCATATTAACCATTATTAAGTGTACATTTCAGTGGCATTAAGTAAATCCATATTGTTTTTCAACCATCACCACTATCCATTGCCAGAACTTTATCATTCCCCACAGAAACTCTATCCACAGAAACTCTATCCCCATTAAACACTAACTTCCCATTCCCCCCCCTTTCAACCCCTGGCCACCGCCATTGTGCGTTGTCACTATGAATTGGACTGTTCTTGGTCCCTCATGTAAGTGGAATTAGATAGTATTTGTCCTTTTGTGACTGACTTATTTCACTTAGAATAGTGTTCTTCAGGGTTCATTCATGTTATAGTATGTGTCAGAATTTCATTTTTAAGGATGACTCATATTCTATTGTATGAATATACCACATTTTGCTTATTCATTCATTTGCTGATGGGTCCTTGGGTGACTTCCACCTTTTGGCTGTTGTGACTAATGCTGCTGTGAAAATGAGTGTACAAATATCTCTTCGAGACCCAACTTTGAGTTCTTTTGGGTGTATACCCAGAAATGGAATTGCTGGATAATATGGCTATTTAATGTTTTATTTTTTGAGGAATTGAAATTGTGACTGCACCATTTTACATTGTCATCAACAGTGTACAGAGTTCCAGTTTCTCCACATCCATGCCAACACTTGTTATTTTCTGTTTTTGTTTTTGTTTTGTTTTGTTTTGGTTTGGTTTTTAATAATAGCCCTCCTAATGGTTGTGAGATAATATCTTTGGGACACTTTGACCACCTTTCCCTCTGCATGGCTAACACCTACCTACCGATGTTTCAGTCCCCAGCTTAGATGCCACTTCTTCTGGAAAGCCTTCTCCAAGGGCTCGCTGTCGTATCTTTTACGTTAGGTGCTGCAGTTCCACTCTTTGCTTCCTGTATCATAGAGCTCCCTGCATTTGGTTATAGTTTGCTTGTTTCATTTGTCTGACACTTCTACCATGTGTTGAGTTCTCTGAGGGCAGGAGTATCTGTCTTGATATCTCTGTCACGGCCACTCTTGTCTCCTCGGGCCCTGGCTCTCGGCAGAGGCCATGGCTGGCTGGTAGGAGCACCTTGAGGTTGACACAAACAGTCCCGATGTGCCGTGATGTGCAGCCTGGGCTTTGTAGGTAAACTGTGTGAATTCAGATCCCAGCTCTGACATTCCTTAGCTCCGTGATCTTGAACCAGGTATTTTGTCTAAGTCTTGGTTTTCACATCATTACAATGAGGGTGATGATATCTGCCTCATCCTCAAAAGATTTCTGTAATGACTGAAAAAGCTAGCATAGATAAAAGTGCCTATTCCAGCCAGTAAACATGACTGAAATGAGCGAGAAGAAGCAGGGGTGCAGAATGCCAACATTTTTGGTCTGTCTGGTGACATTCATTTCAGATGGAAAACAGGAGAAACCTACTGCAGAAAGTTAGGACAGGAAAGTGTTAACCTTGATGGTGGGCGTACTGGGTCCCGGATGCTGGCGGAGACTTTCGTGTTATGATATCCTGGAGACAGTTTTAAATGTAGTAGGTTGGGGCTGGAGATGAGGGTTTGCGTGTTATCTGTAAGGAACTCATTTTAAGAAGATGAGATTGCCTCAAGGAAGAATGTTTTGCGGAGCCAGAAGCGAAAGAAGGGTGGGGAATGGCTGCTAGTCAGGGCAGAGGAAGGAAGACCTGAAACAGACAGAGGAGGAGGGAGCCTAGGCCAGAGGCAGAGAGACGGTTACAGAGACCCAGGGAGAAGAGGGTTCTCAGAACTGCCCAGGGCTCCCCAAAGGACCAGGGGAGGGACTTGCGCTTCTGTGGGACTGCCTTTGGGAAGAATTGCTTCAGCACAATGGCAGTGTGGAAGCCAGATGATAGCAGGGGTCAGGGGAAAAAGAGACAGCAGGAATTCTGGGTAATTCTCTTCCGTTGTTCCTCGGGAAGTTTGGTAGGGAAAGAAAGAATGCCTTGATATTGGAAGTAGCTAGCGTGGGAAGAAGGAAAACCCAAGGAAGGGTTTAATTAATGAATTAATTGGTTAATTCATAATTAACTTTAATGTGACAGGATTATTTTCAAAGTCTGAGGTAACAGAAGCATAAAGGATGAAGAAGACAGACCTTTGCAGAGGAAGGGGTTGCTTGATGATGTAAAATAGAACTGTGGTGACTGGCACAAGACCCCAAGGAAGGCAGGAGGGGTGGGACCACTGGGACAGACCAAATTGTTAGTCTTTCTAAAACTTTTATTAACACGTATACTGAAATAAAGTGTTTTGAACTCTTATATAGCATTTGTTTTGTAACAGGAATTGCATATATATTTGTCGCATTTCGTGCTTAATTTAATCTTCATAACAGCCCTGGGAGGTAGGTGTGATTATTGTGTCTATTTTACAGACTGGAAAACCAAGGCACAGGGAGGGTAAGTGACTTACGCAAGGTCACACAGCTAGTAATTAGCAGAGGCAGGATTTGAACCTATGAGACCTGATTTGGGAGCCTCTGCTCTTAACCATTTTTTTAGGCTATGCTGTCCAGTCCTGCCTTTGTTTCCTTGTGGTTGGAGGCCACTTTAAAAGGTGTCTGTACGTCTGCAGTTAAAATCTGAATAGCTGAGTGGTTGGCCTGTCCTCTGGTTATTACATATCAGATTGGAGTGTTGTATTTTCCAGCGTATTGAAATTCTACATGTAATAGTTAGGTTGGGTTGCAAGCCTTGGCATATTTGAAGAACTTTATTAGAATTATTACTCATGTTTTATCAGACAGGCCAGCAATGATCATTTTTCCTTAGTGATATAATTAGAAGAGGAAACTTAACATAAAATGCACATATGGAAGATTAAATCCACGCTGACAAAGTTATGGAGTTTTATGCAATGCCTCAATTAAGAAATTGTGATAATGAGGAGTGTGTATTGACTTTCTGGAAGCCTGGGAATGGATAAATAAAAACAAAAAGAAATACCGTGTTTGTATTATACACTTCCAACATAGTTATTAAATAACTTATTCTTCTAGGTATTTTTCCTTAGCTTTCATTATAGCTAAGCTAAACTAATAGTTGGTATAGCTATGTCAGCAGCAAAGGGGTTCTTGTTGTTTTTAAAGGAACATAACGTGCCTTGTACAATTCAGTTGCGGCTACACAAGGGGGAGTGTTAATGTCTGATTATGCAGCACTTGCTGGGGAAGCCGCAGAGAGTGCCAGAGAGGGACAGTGGAGAGCTGAGGCTTATTAAATGGACAGCCACGGAGGTCACTCGCCGATGCCTTCACTGCCACATCATGTCCATCTGCGTTCCCATGGCAGCTTGTTTGATCATGGTTTAATGGCTAAAGCTTTGTAAAATTACAAAGAAGTCAAATCCTACTGGTCTCAAGTGTTGTTGTTTACAATCGGCCTGCTGGCCGGAAAGTCCTTGGTTTGATCATGCTGTTCTTGCTAAGCTGGGCAAGACACATGGTGTCGCCTCACGGAGCTCTGTCCTCTGACCTGTGAGTAGAGGACTGAGGTATAAGATGTCAAGGTGGAAAGTTCCCTGAAGATTGAAGTATTACTGAGAGGATTTGACTTTCTCATCTAAACAGGTGTGGCCACAAGGAGAGCTTTTCTCCTCCTGGGAATGTAAGGGGTGTATTATTAGCTCCTTGGAGCTAGAATGTAGGTACAACGGCAGTAGAGGAGCTTTAATTAATCTGTTGTTATCTCTCTCTTATGGTTTGGAAGGGCACTGCCCTTGCTCTTGTATTCACTTACAAAATTATGGGCAGTGTTTCTATCGTGAAGGAGAATCTTGGGTAAGTGACTCTCTGTTTTCACTCGAATACTTGGAGGTGGCTCAAGGAAATTCTAGTTTGCTAGGCAGTTACTCCAAATGAAGCTGAAAGAAGTTAGAATTGTTCTAAGTCATTGTACCTTGAGTAAAGAATCCAACATTTTATTTTGTTAAAGGTATTTAGTTGCTCTGGTACTAATATTCGTCAGATGTGGGAACTGCCCTTCCCCCAAAGCATCAGTCCTTTCCATGATCAATCCCCAACTTTTACTCCTTTTTAGATCCTCCTTAGTTGCTTTTCATCATAGAAAATTTTCTTTTTAGGAGCCTTTCTTTTCCTTTTGAAACTGGAACTACATTTGTAGGTTTGATGATTGTAGGTGGGAGCTGAAGATCAAATTGGTGAGACAAATAGGTTTTGATATTCATATTATTATCTGAAGAGCTAAGGTATATATTTCGTGCCTGCAGTTTTACTTATTTACAAAAATTCCCCTTGAAAGAGTAATTTATGAGACCACAGGATGCTATGGCTAATTTTGTGGAATACTTGGGAAAGGATGAATTATAGTGAAAAGTGCTGTCTGAGGGAGGACGTTTTATAAATGCTGGAAAATGTAGTGTGACAACTTGATGCGAGAGAGGCGAACTCCACTAGGAACTAATTAATTTGTTAGAAAGTTGCTCATAATAAAAGAACGAAAGGACTAAAGAGAATTCTAACTAATCAACTTGCATAAAACCCAGATTCATTGTTTTTACGTGGACACAAAGTACAAATTCTTAGATTTAAAACAGGAAAAGATAAATACCCCAGCAAAAAAATGGACAAAAAGACACGAACAGGAATTTCACAAAAGAGCTACTGCAAATGGCAGTAAATGTATAAAAAGTTACTCAACATGATTAATAATCAAAGAAGTGTAGATTAGAGTGAACTTGTTTTTTCATTTTTCGACTTGCCAAAGATGTAGAAGTTTGATAAGAACTGGAGTGGTGTGTGAGTATATGAAGAAATGGGTATTGTCTATTGATGGGCATGAAATGGATACCGTTTTCCCGGAGGGCAATTTCTCAATCTGAATCCAGAGTCTTCATGGAGCATACCTTTTGACCTAGTGAAGCTCCTGCTAAGAATTTTTATCACAAAGAAATCATCTGTGCCTTCTTGTCAGATGGATGGTGCAGTAAGCACACAGTTTGTGTATGCCTTCTGCTCCCAACACATATCACTGACAGATAACACATTAAAAGAATAAAAGATAAGCAAAGAGTCACAGCTGGACTTACAGACAAGACATTTTTGTGGACCAAAGGGAACTAAACGTGAAGGGACAAGCTGGATTGAAACCATTGGCCCTGCAAGGGCTCCAAATGTGGAAACAAAAAGTAGCAACTGCGACTTTAGGTCCTGCGGGGAGATAGGGACTAAACGTTCACCAGAACGAAGCTTGCTGTGTGAAGCCAGGGGTTGAGGTGAAGTTGTCCTTCTCATAAAAGGAGACTGAAAAAAACCCACCATGTCAGGGAAGTAGCTTATATGCAGAAATGGGTCTTGGGGACAGGATGTGGTAGATCAACCTGCAAGAGCAGAAGCTGAATCAGTCCGATTGGCGGTGGGGTAATGGGGGAGAGATTGCGATGCTCCGCGTCACCATTGTGGGAGGGCTGGTCCTGGACTGGCGGTACAGGGACTTTGGTGGGGGCAACTGCTAACCACTGTGGAAGGAAAGGTGGGCGCCGTAAGCTACCATGAGTGGCTGGCAGCCAGCGTGAGCGGCTGGCATGAGCTGCCATGAACGGCTGTCCAGTGGCTGGTGAGCAACTGCCTCACCCGGGAAGAGCGCAATGATAATACCAACATGGGCCAGTGAAGCGACGTCCTCCACAACTAGACTGAAGAACAAAAGGACAGCAACTTGTCTGTTCCCCTACCCCGATTCCCCAACACTGTTCCCATCCCCCCAATTCCCTAATAAAATCTTTTTTAAAAGCTAGAACTCTAATGCACTGCTCTCATGAAAATAAAAAGGACCAGCTACTTGGGAAGACAATCGGCCAATTTCTTAAAAGGTTAAGATACGTACCTACAACGTGACAGCACATGCCCCTACAAAAACGTGTACATAAATGCTTATAGCGGCTTTATTTGTAATTGCCAACAATTGGAATTAACCCAGATGTCTCTCAACAAGTGAATAGAAAAGAAATTGTAGTACCGCATATTGAAAAAAAGAAATCGTGGTATAGCAACACACAACTTCACTACTGAGCAATAAAAAGAAATGAATTATTGACACACAAAAACATGGATGCATCTCAAAATCAGTATGCTAAGTAAATGAAGCCAGATCAAAACAAAGAGTACCTACTGCATGATTCCATTTATCCAAAACTCTAGACAATGCAAATTAGTCAATAGTGACAAACGGCAATTAGTGGCTGCCTGAGGCCAGGGCTGGAGGAAGAGAGGAGGCCGGGTTACTTAGTGACACACTGAAACGACCTGGTGTAACGAGTGTGTGCGGCACCTTGATTTTGGTTTAACAAGTGTATACACATGTCAAAACTTACCACGTTGTACAATTTAAATATGTGAAGCTTACTGTATGTCAGTTATGCCTCAGTAAAACTGTTTTAAAACCAGGGAGTGGGGAAAGTGAGGATTACCTAAATATGTAATAATGTTGCTTGCAAAACTAGACACGTTGTCGTTTAAGGCATAGACTTTCGATTTTCTTTCCTTACTGTAGTCAGACTTCTTACTACTTCTTAAGGCAATTTAAGTAATGTGTATTTGTTTAGATTTGTGTCCATGTCATCTTAGTTCTCAAATGTATCCTATTTCCCTATTATTCTTAGAAATCAGTAAGATCAGCAGTGTGTCCTCTTTTGGGTCCCTAATAGTGGGTCACACATGATTTATCCCCTTTCTCACATTCCCATTAGTTACTGTCATCTACAGTTTTAGCTTTGCATTCATTTTGAAACAGAAAGGTGGTATTTTAAACCAATAATTAAGTGAATTTTCCAATACAATTTTTTCAATTTCTGTGCTCACCCTTGTTTCTTGCTAAATTACATTTAACAGTTTCCCTAATGAGAGTCTATGGATGGTAACTCAGCCAGTCTTTGTTATCACTAAAAGCATCTATATTTTTTCCTTACTCCTGAATCAAAGACTGCTTGGGTTTTCAAAACCAAAATGAAGGGTAATCTTGCCTTAGCACTTTGAAGATTTTACTCGTGTTCCCATCTTCTAGCATCTGTTCTTACTAATAAGAATCTCTCTTTTGTTGATAATCTGCATTTTTATGTCTTGAATCTCTGAAGGATTTTTTACTTTGTATCCCTCATATGCTAAGTTTCAACATGATAGTGCTGTTCAAAGCATCTGAGGACTCATGTCTTTCTTTAAGTAGGGAAAATTGTCAACTCTTAGCTCTTCAAAATTTGCTTCTCCATGATCATCGTTCTCTTTTGCTGGAACTCCTATCAGATATATGTTGGAACCTCTCAATCTATCCTCCAAGTCTCAAATGCTCTCTTTTCTTTTATGCTCCCTCCTAGGTGAATTCCTCAGTACTTTATTCCAATTCACCAATTCTCTTTTTAATTGTGTTTTTAATTGTGTCAGGTCTACAATTCATCCCAGACATTGAGTTTATTATTTCTATGACTAATACCTTTTATTTCCAAAATTTGTAAATGGCTTTTTTTTTTTTTTGCATGTATTGGTAGCTGTTCTTGTTCCATCTGTGCATATTTTGGGGCATTTTTAAATTTCAGTTTTACCACTGTGGTGCCTTTATTTACCCTGTGAATTTATAAAAATAAAAAGCCTGCAGAGATCTTGGATTGGGACTGTATCAATTTGGGGACAATTTGACATTGAGTCTTCTGACCCATGAACAGTATATATCTCTCCATTTATTTAAAACTTCTTTAATTTATTTCAGCAATGTTTCTTTTTCTTCTTTCTTTCTTTCTTTCTTTCTTTCTTTCTTTCTTTCTTTCTTTCTTTCTTTCTTTCTTTTGTATAACTTTGGAAAAGCTTTTGTATTATCCCAAAGTATGTTATATAATTTTAGATATTATGTTTAAAGTATTTTTAAAAGTTTTAGCCTCAGATAGTCAGTTGCTAGTATTTAGAAATACACTAATTTTTGTATATTGATCTTTCAAACTTGTTATATCCAATGTTATATCCTGCAAGCTTTCTGAGCTCACTAGTTCTAGTAGCTTTTTTGGTAGAACCTGTAGGATTTTCTTTCTGTACAGGTGCTTATATCATATGCAAATAAAGACAGATTTATCTGTTCCATATTTTTTCCTAGTCTGGATGCCTTTCATTTCTTTTTCTGGCCGAATTGCACTGCCTAGACCGTCAATGCAACCTTGAGTAGAGGGGCGACAGCAGACACCCTTGCCTTGCCTCTTTCCTGATCATGCTCATACAGTGAAATCATTTAGTCTTATATCACTAGGTATGAAGTCACCTGTAGTGTCCTTTATCAGGCTGGGAAGTCATCTAGTTTGCTGAGTATGTTTAGCAGGATTGATCTTTGGTATATCTGATATTCTTACTGCATCAATTTGATGACCATATGATTTTGCTCTCATTGCCTGATAATATGATACATTATGTCAATTTTCAAATGTTAAATAAACCACCCTATTATTTCTGGGATAATACTTGGTCGTGATATATTATCCTTTTTATGTGTTGTTGGATTCAGTTTGCTAAAATTTTGTTAATAATTTGTGTCTTCACATCCCTGAGAGGATATTGATCTGTCATTTTATTGTAATAATTCTGCTTGGTTTGGGGATTGAATTTTATTAGTTTTTTTGAATGAGTTTGTGTAGAATTGATATTATTTCTTAAATGTTTAGTAGAATTCAACATTGAATGTTCTGTGTTTGGAGTTTTCTTTGTGGGAGTTTTTAAAATACAGATTCAATTTCATTATTAGATATAGGGCTACTCAGGTTATCTTCTTGAGTGAACCTTGGTAATTTGTGCCTTTCAAGGAATTTTCCTATTTTGTCCATGTTCTGAAATTTATTGGTATAAAGTTCATAATACCCCCTTATTATCCTTTTAGATGGTATATTGAGACTTCAGTGTTTTTTCCCTTATAAGTCTGGCTAGAGATCTTAATTTTCTCAAAGAACTAGCTTCTGGCTTCCTGGGTTTTCTTTACTTTTCTGTTTTCTATTTTATTGATCTCTATTCAGATCTTTCATAATTTTCTTTCATCTGTTTACTTTGGGTTTCATTTGCTCCTCTTTTTCCATTTTCTTCAGGTGGAAGCTGAGGTCATTGATTTGAAATCATTTTTCTTTTTTGATATAGGCATTTAGTGTTATATTGTGTTGTTGGAAAAGTCATGATGTATTTTTTTTCTTTTTGTTACCAAAATGCGTCATGACTTTTCCGACAACCCAATATAATTTCCCTGTAAATATTGCTGTAGCTGCAATGCAGAAAGTTTTATTTATTTATTTATTTTATTTTTTTATTTTTAATTTAATTTAATTAAGAAAAAAAGATTTTGTTGGGGAATTGGGGGAGGGGAACAGTGTTGAGGAATTGGGGGAGGGACCAGCCAAGTTGTTCTTCAGTGTCCGTTGTGGAGGGCGCCAGTCGCCATCTGGCTGCCCATTGGCAGCTCGTGGCCTCTAAGCTCAAGGTGCTGTGTTCAATCTTAGTTGTGGGTGGGTGTAGCCCACCATAGAACAGGCAATGTTGTTGTTACACCAACTGAGTCATCCTGCCACCTGTTGGCAGCTCAGCAACAGCTCAGGTCGGTTGCAGCCTCACTGGCCCATGTGGGAATCGAACCGGCAGCCCTGTTGCTCAGAGCCTGCGCTCTTAAGCCAACTCTTAATCAACTGAGCCACTCGGCTGGCCCCAGTGTAGAAAGTTTTAAATGTTTTGTTTTTATTTTTATTCAATTTGAAATACTTTCTGATTTCTTGTTTGGTTTCTTCTTTCACCCATGGATAATTTAGAAGTAGGTTATTTAGTTTCCAAATATTTGGGGAGTTTTGAGATATAGTTCTGTTATTGATATGTAATTTAGTTCAGTTTTGTCAGAGAACCCCGCCCAACTTTATTGAGATATAATTGACATATAACAACATATAAAGTTAAGGCGTAAAGCATGATGATTTGATATATATTTCTATTGCAAAATGATTACCACGATAGGATTAGCTAACCCCTCCCTCACCACACATAATTCGATAGGTCCTACTTCCTGTCTTGTATCTCTGTCCCCTTTACTTGCTGGAGCTGTGGAAATGGGCATAGCTCTCATGGAAGGGTCTTCATGTGCCCCTCCTGCCGGGTGGGAGAACTGAGGCTTTGCACTCTCTCTGGCTTTTTGGGTGGCATTTGTGAGCAGGCTGATGCGTTTGACACGAGTGAGACAACAGAGCAGTGTGCTGTAGGGCCCAGCGGTGTGGATTTATCTGTACACCAGGCCAGTGAGTAGTAGCTAGCCAGATCTGACAATCAGACAGGAGCGCCTTCTACCTCTATTCTAGCATGCATTTGAATGTTGTGTGGGGTTACCCACTGGGAGGCTGGCATTTTACGAAAAGGAATTGCCAGTGCTGTTTTTTATTTTTGTTTCCTCTGCACTCTTGCGTGTGCTAGTCTGCAATAGTTTCCCCCTGACATCACTGTCCAACACACAAGGATGCCTTTCTTGAAGCTAAAAACCAGGTCGTCTTCATTTTTATAACGGAATTCCATGTTAAGAATTAAGTTGATAATAGATAATACTTCTATGTAGCTCAAAATCAAAACGGTATAAAAAGGAGTATTGTGACTAGCCTTTCCCCACCCTTGTCCCCTGCCAGGTATTTCCCACCTCTACCATTGACAGATAACCACTTGAAGTGTTTGCCACATATCCTTTCTGTTTCTATATGCAAATACGAGCAGACAGTTGTGTCTCTTTGCCTTTTACTTCCTGATCAATCCCGGAGAGCTCTTTTGTCTCACTAACAGGGGGCTCCCTTGTTCTTGTTTACTGGTGCTTTGTGTTTATTTCCTTGTGTGGCTGTCCCTTGATGTATTTAACCATCCTCTGTGGATGGACACTTGAATTGTTTCTCATCTTTTTGTTTAGTTAACGCACAGTTCACATACCACAAAATTCACCCTTTCAAAGTGTACCGCTGAGCGGTGTTTAGTATATTTCGAGGCTTTTGTTGTACAGATGGAGATCCAGTGAGTAAACTTTTGTATACATTCTTCTGGACATTGTACATCTGTAGGGAAAAAAAAAAATCCTAGGAAAGTAGGAATTCTGGGTCAAAGGGGAAAATGCGTTTGAATGTTGATAGGAATTGCCCACTGCCCTCCATTGCTAGTGTGCTGTTTTGGATGCCTGAGGATGAAGGGTCCCTTCTCCATAGCTGTGCCCAGAGTGCCTTTGCGTTTTTAAAACAAAGCAATGTTAATTTTTAAGAAACGTGTGATATTCATGAACTACCAGCTTAATCTAATATTGATTCTGGATTGATTTCCCCCACATAAATACGGCCGAAAGTTCCTTTTAAATTGATAAATGTTGTTACTTACAGTTGATCTTATTAGTTACTTGGTAAAATTGAGGCTGTGAATGTTGGTGCACGGAGCAGATTTCACCGGCCTGGTCTGAAGTTG
>NW_017731354.1:8010630-8013433 GCF_001890085.2 Hipposideros armiger
GCTTTATACAAACTGTTTGATATGCTGGACCTCAACAGAGCCGAGAAGTGGTTGTTTTTATAATACTTTAGCTGAAGTATTAATTATAAACAGAATTGCAGCCTCCGCTGGTGCTTGTTGACCTATAGGACAGGTCTGCTGCTGTTTAATCTGATTAAAGTGGAGTATGCGATTCCTTAGGGGAATCTGCCTTTGTGTTCCTTTTATATACAGATTAGCTTCATGGACTCTCCTGAAGAGACCTTAAGGTGGCATATTTGTAAGGGGGAAACATTTCAAAGTTTGAGATATCATGTGCATTTGAATTATTCAAGCCTTTTAACGATAGGTTAAATTTTGGGGAGGGGGCATTTAAATATTATATCTATAAAAAGGACTGGTAAAGAATTACAGGAAAATGCAGGCTTTCCTGAGCCTGTAGTGAAAATCAAGGTAGAGATTTTGATTAAATTAATGATGGAGTCCATGAATATGGAAATATATGCATGGAAATATCATTAGTTATTTCCGTGTCCCAAATAATGGCGGGTATTGAAAACAGGTAAACCACTTAACCAATGATTTATCTAAACTTATGGTTTGTGTTCATGTTATAGGTCTTTTGTAAAGGAAAACTGTTCATAGTTTAACTGATAAGCTGGTCTCACTATAGATGAGAAAATACCTATAGCCAAAGCAGAAAGCTTTTGTTCAATAAATAGATGAGAATATTGTATACGAGTAAAATGTACTGTTTTATCTCTGTTAGGTCAACTAGTTGCTATATTTCTGTTCCCTTTTTCGTTATTCACTGTGCATAATTATACAGAAGATCCAGAAAGAATTTGAGTTCTTCCCAAAGGTTACTCTGGGCTGCTCCGTGATGGTTTTGAGAGAGAAGGCTGCTTACCTGGGGTGGGGGAGGATTGCAGGGCGACCGCGTCTGCTCGGGCAGGTGTTTACTGCACACGGCAGTGCTCACTGGAGCAGGTGGGGCTAAACCCAGTCTGTGTTCCGCAGGCCAAGCCCTATGGAGCCGGGCTGCATCAACCCCGACCAAGATGCATCATTGTTTAATTCTCATAAAGGTGCCTTATTGGCTGACAGCAGCCTTGGTACACATTCTGTGGAAGTTTTATGTGAAAATTAGGTGTTTCTGCCTTTTTTGGGTGTTTTCTTTCAGAGAATTCCTGTAGTGTATAGATAATTTCTATATGTGTGTGTGTGTCTGCGTATACACACATATGCCACCTATATACCATGTTTACACACACACACACCATATATGTTTGAATATAAGGTCAGATACTCTGAAAAACAATCCCTCAGAAGGAAAGTGTCACCTTGATTTCTTATAAAATACTTTATAATATGGGGGCCTCTCTTAGTTTGAACAGCATAGTACCTCAGGTTTACCGCACTATCTAAAAGTAGGATTATTGCCATGAAACCTTTCTTAAGCTGAAATAGCATAGAGTGAAGAAGCAATTATCATTAATTTATATGGAAAAATTTTTGAGCATTCCTGGATCAAAAAATAACCTACCAAATCATATCATATAACACATAAAACCTAAAATAATACTAACATACAGTAAAAGCAGGAATGATAGAATGAATACACAGCCTATATAAAGTAGGAATCATGTAAGGACAGTATAGTTTCACTTCTTAAAAAGGCTGATTTTTCCTTAAATATAAGATAATGGAACACCACACTTTGTACACCCATCAATCTACTCAAGTAACAGGCTTTCCATTTTATGCATTACTGGGAACTGACTGAAAGAGACTACTTTGCTGACAGAACCAATAGTAGCTTTGGCAGCTCTCAAGATTCTTTTTTTCTGTGTGTAAATAGTACAAATGGTGGTGGCAGGTAAGCTCAGTGCACACACACTGTAACTATTTCCTTCACCATGATCAAAACGCTAACTACGTCCAGTTCTACGCTAAGCGTAACGCCCTTACGAGCTCTCTTAGGCTTTTCTGATACCTTAGGCATGTCTTACTAAGGGATACACAAAGTAAAGTGAGGTGAAGCCCAGATGCTCACAGACAGGTTCAAAGCTGTGGGGCTTGATGCTGAGATGCTGAGTGTGGTTCCCGGGGGGAGGGGGGGAGCTTGCGGGGGCCGCTCTCGCTGCTCGGGGTGCTGCTGCCTGCATAACGGCTCGCTACAAAACAAACTGTGAACAATATTTTAGCTTTTCGCCTTTTTTCATAATAGTGAAAATCTCTTTCTGATTTCTTTTGGTTAGCGAAAACAGGTAGTAATATAGGCCTTTGTGGAAGCAAAGTGATGGAACGCAAACTTTCCGAAAGTGGGGGATACCTGTATTTGGGAAGACCTAGTATCCTGAAATGGCATCGGGCACTGCTAACTGTGGGTCCTTAAAAGATTTCTTTGTAGAATTGGAAAAGGAGCAAAGATGCTTAACACAGACTTAATAATCTAGTGATGAAAGATCACTTTTAAAAAGTAATAATGTAAGTGATTATGATCTCAAATAGAAGTTTACAGGATGAATAAATATTGCAAATGTCCTGACGTTATGCACACGGATACTTGTAACTTGGTTTGGTATTTCCAGTGACAGTATCATGGAAGGATTCAAAAACTGCCGTGTCTCTAGCATGTTACGCAAACAGGAAGATTAGCTCTGGAAAGCTGTATTCCATGACTCAAAAAGTGATTCTAGTGATAACAAAGACCCTGATGTTAAAGATACATGTCAAGAGTGAATCAAATTATTTCATGAAATGTGACAGTGAATAAAATCATTATTTCTACAGCGTGTCATTTAAATGTGTATAGTTAAAT
>NW_017731354.1:8015287-8016391 GCF_001890085.2 Hipposideros armiger
CCGGTGACTCACAGCAGCCCAGCTCCAGGTTGAGCTGTTGTTCAGCATCTTAGCTGTGGAGGGCAATGTCACTGGCCCTCATATGTGGGATCCGAACCGGGGCCCTCTGGTGTCCCAAGCCAGCTCTTAACTCGGCCGGCCCTGCCCCTCTTTCTTAATCCTTAAAGTCGCAGTGCATTTTCTAACCAAGACATAACTCAGAGCACATCAGCCCCCTGCTTCAAACCCTGAAGTGGCTGTTTGTTGCCTGACGCCTGCATCTCCAGCCCCATGTCCCCCAGTCGGTCACCTTTTTCCCCACACGGGATTTTTACAGTAGCTCAGACTAGCCGCGCAGTTTCGTATTTTGGGCCTTCCTGCTGCATTCTCTGCTGAGGCGCCTCCTTTCTTTGGTGAATTTCTGAGTTACCTGTTAGTAACAGCTCACGTGTCATCTCCTGCAGGACACTTCCCTGACACCTCTGCAGCCCAGGGGGTTGTCGCCTGCCCCCTGTTCTGTGCACCTGCAGTAGTACCGTCACTAGCTCTTCCCTCCGTTTATTGTAATTTTTTATATGTATGTGCTTGTCTCCCTCTTCTGTACTGTGTACATTACTTGGCACCTAGCAGGGGCTAAATTCATTTGCTTGAATGAATGAATGCGTGCATGCGTTAGTTAATCTAAAAAGGAAGTGATGTCACAAGGCTTAGTAGGATTTGAGTTTTGTTTGCACACATGTACACTTCTGTCCAGGGAGGTGGTGTCTGGAAGGATTTGCAGGGTTTACACAGAAATGTTCTATCCCAGACTGGTATGGTTTTCTCCTTTTAGCTTTTCTAGTTTTCCAAATTATCTTAAATGTGCACGTGTTCTTTTGTAATCAGGAAAAAACATAATTTGAAGGAGTACCCTTAAAATAGGTAAACCCACCAAATGCAATCAGTTCTTAAACCCTTACTAATATTTTCATAGATATAAGCCCTCTGGTACATGATTACGCACAGTTATAAAGCCGCTGCTGCGCCGTTTCAGCTTTTGTATTGGGAACGTAGTACACAGAGAATGAAACACGAAAGGTTATCAGCCCGCTGTGCCCCGAACCAGCCATACACTGGGGGATAAAA
>NW_017731354.1:8020036-8021093 GCF_001890085.2 Hipposideros armiger
TAGCATTCCACATCTTTCAGCAGCTGGTAAAGGGCTGGCATGTTGGCCATTTATATCTAAAATACCTTTGCAAATGCTTATTAAAGTATATAATCGTCATTTATGTCATAGGATCTTTTGTAGATCTCAAGAAATATATTATGTGACCAGACAACTATTAATATCATTGCATGACTATATATTCCCTGGAAAAACTTTAATAGGATTAAATGAAAAAAATTTTTTTAGCATATTTGGAAATCTGCCAACAGCTGTTCCAAATTATTGTGCGATATCTGATGTTCTGTATGTACCTGTCCAAAATGGAAAGTGAACTTATTTGTTTGACAGAATGAATTCGCATTAAGTCATTTAGTGTTCAGTTCTTTTCCAGAGTTACTGTTCTCTTTAAAGAAAAACTTAACAAACCCTACATGGCACTTTTATGTATCTGGCACTAATCTAATTATTTTATAAATAATAAGAGAGGGCATTTAGGTTTGAGTTTTTTTTCTTTCCTCTTGCTTTTTTTTTTTTTGAGATAGTGACAAAATTAGCCAATTATTGTTATTTGTATTCATGTCGATCAAATCAATTTTCTAGAGCATTGCACAACATTCCCAGTCAGGTTTCAATAGTACCAGAGCACAAAAATGGGAAATTTTTGAAAATTTAGGGTCACCAAAAAGAATCTCCTGGTAAATGTAAGAAATGCCTTGACATTAAGAATTTTTGAATGCAACATCTTTTTTCCTGATTTAAAAAGTATTTTACATTTATTTTTGAAAATTTGAAAAATATATGGATATTTAAAGAATAAAATTGAAATTATGCCCAAGTTCACTACCTAGAGATAGTCACTGTAAACTTTTGGCTGTATTTCTTTCCATATTTTTTTTTGGTGAGTATTTACATACTTACATTCTTTTCTTTTTATGAAACTAGGATTTTATCTAAATATCTTGTTACTAATTTGTCGTATAACAGTAGTTTTTCTACTTACATTTTTCATAAAACAATATAAAAATCCTTCTAAAGTGCGTTACTTTAGTACTTCATCACATAAATGATGTGTCAT
>NW_017731354.1:8021519-8022598 GCF_001890085.2 Hipposideros armiger
TGGGCTCTGTGACCGCAGACCACCTCCCTCTGATCTCTGCTCTGCCCACTGCCTAACACGATGCGCAACCTCAAACTCCATGTCATACAGTTCTCCGCTACATCGGAGTTGGCCGGGCTCTTCCGTCCTTCATGTTGTTCCTACTGTTTCCTCATTCCCTTTTCTGTCTGGTGAGCATCTACTCACCCTTAAAGACCTTGCTTAAATGCTGCTGCTTCTGTGAAGATACCAGGAAATCCCACTTGTGTTGCTGTCAGAAATATTGAAACTCTGACTACTTCTCACTAACTCTGCCACTTAAACACGTAGGCAGAGCTGCCGTCATCTCTTTCTCCAACACGTCACAAAAGCCTCCTAAATTCTCTTGCTCTCACAGCACCTGGAGTGCTCTTTTTAAAACATAAATCAGCTCCTTACACTATCTTGCTGGCCCTTAGGTAGCTTCCCATCCTGTTCAGAGTGAAATCCTAGGGCCTTCCTCGCATTTCCCTTCGAGGCATGACAAGATCTGGCTCCAGACTGCTGCCGTCACCTCATTTCCTGCTTCTCTCCACCCACTCCACGCCTCCACCCCCCACTCTGGCATCTTGCTCTTCCTAGAATAAACCAAGTACACTCCTGCCCCAAGGCCTTTGCAGCCTGGAACTCTCTTCCCCTCGGGTGTCTGCAGGGCTTGCATCCTCATTTCTTGCATTCCTCTGCTCAGATGTCATCTGATCAGAGAGGCCTTCTCTGACCATGCTGTGTACAATAGTGCCCTTACCCCTCGGACACACCTAGGACTTAACCTGGGTTGATTTTTCTCCGTAGCACTATCACAATCTAAAATACTATGTATTTTACTAGATAAATAAGTAAATACTAAGTAAACTGGTAAAACACTGTATATATTATGAGCTATCTATTTATAATCTGTATATATAAACACGAGCTCCTGGAGAGCATATAGAAGTTTCCCTCTCTGCCTTCCCAATGCCCAGTGCTTTGCAAATAGTACGTGCCTGATGAATACAGTTTCAATAAATGAAGACTTTGCAGACACCCTCCTAATTATGTATTCCCTGCTCCCGCAGCAGTGT